>NC_136611.1:30742516-30932516 GCF_933228915.1 Telmatherina bonti | reverse complement strand
ACGCATTTTTCATCGCCATGGAAACCGAACGGAGAGAGTGCTGGAACTCAAACTCAAACTCAAACCTGCGTTTAGGTGATTAAAAAAACAGTGCTGTTCACATGTCTGATGAGGATTCAACCCTGTAACACTGTAGAAAGCTCAGAAAACTCAAAATACCATAATAGCCCCCCTTTAAGTAAAAATCAGTGATGAAGAGAAGTTATTGTAATGATCTCCAGTTACTGTGATGTTATTTTCGACACAAAGCAGCGGGGCACATGTAGGAAGTTACCGTGTTCCTGCTAAGTTCTTCTAGATACCATGCTATTGATGCTAAATGTTTGAATAGACCTGCCTCATAATAAATTCAACACTTCCTATTAGATAACTTGTAGGCCTGTTCCTCTACAGCTGCTTTATCCTGTTTGGGGTTTCTCACATTCACTTTTAGAGTCAATATAGAATCATCAAATGACATTATTTTTGTTGTTTTTTAAAGTGGAAGGAAGTTATTCATGCTTAGGGAGAACACAAAGTCCATATAAAAAGGCTTCAACCAAAACTGAATCAGGAACCTTCTTGATGCAACTAAAGGCCTAGCAGTACAGGTCGCCATCGCTGTACCGCAGACTCATTCAACCATGATTTTAATCTGAAGTTTAACTTCCATGTAGGATACAGAAGACTAACTCAAGAGAGATATTAAAGCTCATAGTTCAATGGCTACGGTTACATGATGTTTTTTAATTCAGAATTGAATAATATGTAATTAACATATTCTCCTACAAGTTTACATGAAACCCGTCCTCACTTAATTCCTCTTTAGAGCAGCGGGTTGGGAAGGGTTCTGATTGGACAGAGGGTGCACGTATGACGTATGCCAGAAATAAACAAAATTCTCTAACTGCTTCTTGACTTTTCAGTCGTAACTTGTAAAAACTACATAATAAGTACCAGTTTTGCTGCTATTTTTATTATAAATGAGAAGTAGCAGCTCAACACGAGCATACTACTTCACTTATTGCAGAAACTGAGAAGAAGAAGAAAGATAGACCACCGAACACGGGAGGAAAAACAACGCACGTCATCGGGACAGGACAAGGTAACGAGCATGCTCAGAACGACTGGAATTAACTTAGAGTGAAATTACGGTTTACATGACAGAGAAATTAAATAGTTCGAATTTAAATGAGAATAAATCAGCCGTTCACATCAGAATTAAGTTTAATTCCGAATAAAAATTAGCATTAGGAATTAAGTGTTTACATGGTCGTTTTTCATCGATTTAAAGCAGAATTAACTTTTATTCAGAATTAAACAGGAATTAAAACTCCCATGTAAAGGTATCAAATCTGACTGAATGAAAATATATAGGAGTTTTAAACTTTTTGTTTACTCATCATAAACTCCAAGTAAATTTTTCTTTTTTTTCTTTGTACATTGTCCTTACATGATTTTTTCCCTCCATCTACTTATCTTTTCTTTTCATCTTCTTGTTAACTGATTTTGTCTGACTGGTCCATTGTCTTGTCTTCTTAATTGTCGGTTTTGTCCAGTCATACATGTCACCTTTTGGAAAAAAAATTTGTTTAATTGTTGTATAACACACCTACACACACAATTTATTTTTCTCTTTTTTTCATATACACACACTTTGCTCTGTTCTGTGAACCTAAACTACACTGTGGGCAGATGTTCAGGGTCATCTGTATGTTCCTTTGTTTCTCAAATCAAAGTGGAAGAAGTTGCTTCTTTTATACCTGGATCTGTTTGGTCTCTTTCTCCATTCATTTACTCGACCTTCTCTTTCCCTGGATCTCCATGTCCTCTCTAATGGGCAGCTTAACATAATTTAAACAGTTTAAATGACTTGAATAATGGAAGTCCACATTTCAAAGGGTTAGATCTTCAGACTAATGTCCTACAGATGTCCTCTGTTCTTTGTCCTCTTTGTCTCTGTGCTGTCTCAGTTTGTTTACGGTGATAAAAATGAGAAGTGATAATTATTCAGATCGTTTTGATAATAACAGATATAAAACACATTGAGTCCTTTATTTTTGGAGCAAACCAAACAATAACAGAACTCAACATCATGCTAAGATTTTAACTGAACAGGTCTAACAAGTGTTTTGTAAGTAAAACAGGGATGGCATACTTTACTGACCACTTACTTTCAGCTTTTTCTATTGTATGTAATTAGAGTGAAAGGTGGGAATAAAAATGTGTAGCAGTGTTAAATGGACCAGATTTAGCTGCTGGACATCAGCTGTGAAGCTTAACTCTACTGTGTACCACAACAGGGACAAGCACAGCTCAAAGGATCTATGACACTATCATCGAAGCCAAGAATGAAATCAATAAATTCATTATGTTAAAGGGCAGTTAGAAATATTTTAGGTGACTCCAGACCCCTGAAACTAGGCCTAACAATACCCATGAATAAATCAGATTTTTTCAGTTTTCTTTTTCTGTTTTATCCTTTTTACGTGGCTTTACCTGTCAGTTTCCATGCCAAAAACATACATTATTGATTAAAAGTAAAAAATAATCATAATTTAATGAATACTGGACAAATGCAATAAAGTACTTTCTGGTATGTCACAATGAAGCAGAGAAATATTAGCTCCACACCAGTGCACGGAGAGTTTCCAGTAATAGCACTGTTATGTTAGCAAGCATAAAGTCACTTCTCATTGTTTTTGTACCAGACAAGAAACAAAACCCCAAATATATTTACACTGATAAAAAAAAAAAAAAACACTAATTACATTATCAAAGCTCTGCTACATTCAGGAACAGAACTTTAATTTATACCATTAGTAACACCGCTGTTGCCATGCTACTATCCGGCAGATTGGGTAAAAAGGTCTGTTGCATTGTCTGGAAAATAAATAAGACAGAAAAACAAAGCTTGTAAAAGCTGGAAATCTGAAACTATGAAATTGGAAATGTTGTACTGTTCTGTTGAGTATGTATCAAACCATTTCATTTTAATGAACTACTTGGTCATGAAGCCTGTTTTTGGTTTTTTTATGATCTCAACTGTCTTTAGTGTTTTGTGAGTGTGACCACAGGTCTGTGACTTGTCGCTAGCCACAGGAAGAACTTGACAAGTACGGATAGCTGTTTGTGTGAGTAGCCATAATTGCACCGATAGGAACCATTACCTGTGCTACCCATGTGAGATTATCAAGTCAATGGTCTTGAACTAATGACCAGAACATTGAGCCCAGACCTATGCGAGCTGCTCAGTGCCATAGTGGCGAATAAATGTATGCAATGGAGCTCCAATCAACCTTTTCTGCAGCTCTGGTTAGAAGTAAATTACCAGTATTTACAACAGCAGGAAGTGGAAAAATGAACCCTCAGCCCAAACAAATAATGATTTTCAGTTCTACTTTGAGTCACTTGATTGATTTCTACAGCTGAAAGAATATGTTAAATAATTTCCATTGGTTTGTAAGCATCTCTGCTGCAGTCATACAGGTGGATCATTGTTTATAAATATATCATTTAAAGTTTATGTCACCTGTAGTCACAGAAAAATCATACTAGGTCCCATTTAATTTCAGCCATGCAGAGCACTTCAACCATTACAAGCTCATTTCTATTATTTAAGCCCCCCAGCATTTACATTTCAGAGTGACAGTAGGATACCTGGTTACTTCGCAGCAGGTAGCTGCTCCATTAAAAATGCTCTATAAACTGTGGTACGCAACTTCTTCAGGATCAAACAACACAACAGCAAAGGTAAAAAAAACAAAAAAAAACAACAGCAGGTGAACACAATGAGCTATGAGTTCAGCTGCTAGACTAGATGACTCTCAAGCACAGGTGGAGATCAAATTGGGGGCAAAAGAGTTTGTTTTTGTATAACTGTACAAGTTAGCCAAGTTCCAAGTTTTAGTTTATATTTTACTTTATGAAACAAAAAAGAATGTTTCAGGAAACTAAACTGTTAGAGAAAAAACTATAAAGTGTTTTTCTTAGCATAAAGTAAAGGCAAACAATCGTAACTTTATAATAAAACTTCCATCTTATCCCAAAAAGTTTGGATGTAAAATTTCAAACAAACTGCAAAGCTTAATGATGCAATAATGAATGATGATTTGCAAATCTCAAATTTTCTTCTCAACAAAACATAAACAACATATCAGATGTTGCAATCGAGACATTTAGAAAATATTACTACTAATTTTTAATTTGATGGTAAAAACACATTTGAAAGCAGCTGGTAAAGAGGATGTTTGCCGTTGTATAATATCCCCACTAATTTGAAGAACTGTCTGTAAATGTCAGACATTTCATAATCATAAATTATCAGTGAGTTAGTCACAGACGTCTGGGAATGAGGAAACCAGCTGCAAGAAAATCTGTCTGATGTGGGATCTTAGGTCCTCATGATTCTGAAATTGTTTCACATTTTTTTAAATGCATTTTGTTGGAGATGAGGAAACCTCTGCCTGTTTTTAAAACAAAGAGGATCTGCCTCTCTGAAATTCTCCTTTTCAAATCAAATCAAAGTTTATTTGTATCGCACCTTTCATACAAGAAGTAGCTCAAAGTGCTTTACATATATTAATACAACAAGTAAAACAAATAGACACATCATCATTCACACACACATACTGGCACACCCACAATTCTATGTTGCCTGATAAAGCTTATAAAATAATCTCCTGTCTCTTTAACCAATCATAATAATGGTGGTGAAATAATAAACATAAAAGAGATAACATCTGGCTTGGCAGACTTTTGTGCTCAGTCACATCACTGACCCGTTGACAATAAAATATATTAACACTAAATGTACCAATTACTTTTCAAGCCTTTACTTGCCCCTGTTCCAACATTTTAAAATCCAACTTTTTACCAAATTAAAAACTAAATATTTATGATAAAATGGAATATATCTGATTCATTGTTTGAATTCTATTTGCAATAAAATTGGGTTTATGAGATTTGCAAATCATTGCATTTGTTTATAAATACATTATATGTGCAATAAACAACAGCAGAATTATACAGTGCACTACACTTTCCACAAAAAGTTGTGGGAAATGCATGCATGTGTTTCCTATCTGTGTTGCTTTTAAGCATACTTGCTAATTTTTTAACAACACAGATGGAGAGTTAATGCATTGGTAGGTAAACCACAGATATTAAGCTATCCTTTAACCACACTTTAAATACTGCATTGCATGCAAGTGGTCGCATTTCATGATCCATCTCAAAAATGCTACCAAACCAGCTGGATGGTTTCATGATGAAGCCATATAGATGGATGATAAGAATGATTGAAAAAAGCAGCTTTTGTGTCTGGAAAAGCTTTAATGACATCACATCTGCTCACCTCAAAATAAGAGCAAACTATAATCTCACACCTGCTGTTGGCCCTAACTCAACTGCAGTTGCAGATAAATCTCATGGACTGGTACCCAGTCAAGCATGCGGACATCTATGTGCATGCACACACACATAATCAAAATGCCAGTGTGAATCCGGCATCTGAGGCCCAACATCTGGAACAAATGCTCAAGGAGACTTTCTCTGGTCTTATGGAGTTACTCTCCTTCGGAGAAGAACTGTATTTGGTATAGGCTTCAGAAAGGGGGGAGAGTGGACCCAACATCTGCAGAACATCACCCTGAAGCGACAGAACATGAAGTGTAGCTGTCCTGTTTGTGAGGGCTAAAATTAATATTATGTTTCCAAGGCAATCCTTTCAGCACTGTCTAATCCGACTCAGATTGGCAGACTTGAAGACTGGTCTCAGAGGCAGTATGAGGATTACCCAGCTTTAAGCCACCACATTTGCTGGTTGCTATGTTTTTGCCTAGATTTTCATACTTAAGAGGTAAAAACACGTCACTCTGCACATAAAAGTAAAACATTCATGGTCACTGACATTCTCAAACCATTATCTTTATTGCTCTCAACACAGACATAAAGCTGATGTGGCTGATGTGATGAAAGAGTGAAGAATAACAGACGCTGAAGTCAATACAGCACAAGCAACATGTGCCATCCGCACTCTGGGGGTCTGCAGTCTCACATGGCTTCTGAACGCTGTCAGTGTTTGATATGGACCACTCTGTTTACATCTGTTCCTCTTGTCTGCGTTGGTATTACTTCTGTACAGCAGCTCTGAGTTAACTTTTCTTTTAAACTCATTTGTCAACATTTCTTTCTGTCAAGCTTTGTGTTGTCCATTTCCCCGTCCCCAAGGAGAACAGGAGGTTTTCACAAATCAGCACTTCTCGTGCTTAAGTTAATAAAAAAATAAAAAATAAAAAAAAACTACTAAACTATTCAACTTTAAGTTAAGCCATTACACACAATGCAGCTTATAAATTATTTTCCCCTCATCTACTTACATGGCATTCATCAGAGGGTAGAATACATTAAAGCTAATTGAGCGTTTTTGCCATTTGGGTTGTATTAATTGAAAAGCCATCACTTCCAGCCATGCACCAAATGACCACATTAACTGTCAACATTATGTTTGACATCTTCCTAGATGAAGTAGTGCTTGGGGAGCTCTCAGTTGGCTCTCAGAAACATCATAAGAGAGAGAGAGAGAGAGGGAAGCCATGCTAAGCTTGTGTGTGGGTGGTCAGGTCTAAAGTTAAAGAACAAATTGCTGTGTCTTTGCATCACTTGTGCTAATGACCGATGAATGGATTTGCCTTGCTGTCCAGGATTTCCTTCTGCTTGGATGAGAAAGCTCAAACCTTCATGGTGTGTTGTTTGTTCGTGTCGCAACTAAACAGAAAATAGAAAATAAGCTCTTTGGTCTATTTAGAGATGAGTGCTTGCAAGCTGTTTACCTCTATTTGCACCTCATTTCTGTTTGCAGTGCATCTGTCATGTCATATCTTCTGCCTGCAAGATATTCTTACCCTCATTGTTCCTCTGGTCTCACCCCGTTGGAGCATCTGAGCTTGTGTTTCAGAACAGGTAGCCTGGGGAATAAAATGCAAATAACTGTCTCCTTTAGTTATCTTTGCACTCAATCATACATAGCTCCGTGCAGTACATTGCTTGTAAGATGAGATCAGTGCTTAATTTTTAACATAAAGGTACATGCCTGATCCCCCCCAGACACTCCTTGACTTGTGCATTTGCTCATGGATTATTTGGCATTGCACTATGTAATGTCTACTGGAGGCTAAAATACTTAAAACCCTGCATTTGAAATGACTTACTTATTTGAAATGCTAAAATCATTCAAGACAAATAAGCACCCAGATAAGATTTTACTGACAAAGACAGAAAGCAAGTAAAGCTTTGCAAATGCAGTCACTATTACTACAACCAGTCATACAACATTAAATAACAACTTTTGTCTGGGTGATAATTTTAGAATAATAATGAGTAATAAATGAACTACCCAGCTGTGTCACATTAAACACAGGCAGAAATACAAGAGAGTGAGGACTACACAGTAATCAGTTCAGCAGTATTTCCCATATTAACACAAGGATACTTCAGGAAAATACAATACTCAAATGCAGTTGTGGGTAATATTTTTTGTGATAGAATAGTGTATTAGTTATACAGTCATACTGCAGCATGTCACCAAGTGTGGATGTGTCTCTCGTGTAAAAAACTTAATCCCTCCTCAAGGACATTCCCAAAGCTGCTTCAAGCCTCCAGGGAAGCTTTCATCTGAATATTCTGCAGAGACCCAAGTTCCGGCTTCATTGGAATTTCTGTGCTGAACCCAATTTTCACGTTTACGTCACTGATAACAGTAAATGGTAACAGGTAGAAAGACAGATGGTGAGAATATGCTGAACTGGGAGCCATTGCACACATTGTGTAGAGAGGAGGTGCAGTTTTGAAGATGGATGTAAGAACTAACATGGGATCAGGTTAGGATTAGGAAGAATTCATTACCATAAATTATCGGCTGGGTTAGTGAGAGACTGGAAATAATTATGAATTCAATATTTTAAAACATGTCTTTTCACACAGTGAAGCATCAAAGGTTTAATCATGGAAAAAGGCTCATAAAGGAACTAGAAATGAATAAAGTTATGATTTAAGCTTTTACAGCTTTTCTGCAAATCTGCCATGTTTCAGGTTTGTTTAATACATAGAATACATTACAACCATCAACACATTACATTTTAATTTAAAGAGATTGAGGTTGAAATAGTATATATTGTATTACATGTATGATATAAAGCCAGATGTAAAAGGAATGAAACTCTGTTTCAATTATAGTTCTTGGGACATAATAATTAATAATGTAGTTCTCACCAGATTATTATGAAATGAATAGTAATAAAATAGAGGTTCTTAAGTTAGGCAAGTCTGTTTGATTATGTTGACGACTTTGGGCTGAAATCGTTACGTTGAATGATTTACTGTGGGTGTATAAATCGCAATAAAAGCAGAAGCTACAAGTTGGTTCACAGATACGGATGCTCTTACACCCGCACATGTAGACTAGGACCTAACCACAGGCCAGGGAGAAAGAGAAAGTTTTTCATTTGCTTTTCACAAATGAAGCAGATAATTTCATGAGTTTATAGCAGAGAATTTTAGTTGCTAAATTGGTTAAAACAGGATTGAGTTTAACTGCTAAATCCTCCATGCTTCATTATCTACAAATTCTTTCCCTTTCAATTAATAATTCCAATAAATTACCACAAGTTTCACTGATCGCTCATCCCTCACTCTAGATTTAAAAGATATACTTAAACCTAAATAATAGTATTATAAACAAAGACTAATAATGTTTTTTCTTATAATGCCATACAAGACTAAAGAACATTTATTAAAAAGAATACAAAAAAAAAAAGCATAAAAAATGGAGGATGCCATTATGGACTAACATACCTGCTTTCAGAAGCAGAGAGGTCTGCAGACAATTTTCCAATAGCCAGATTGCAATCCTATTATATCAAGCACTCTGCTCAGACAAATGAAATCATCTGCTGCAACTGGAGAGAGGCCAAGTTTACATAAATGAATTAAGAAACAGATTCACTTCCACCCCCCACAGTGATTGCACCTGGATTCTCGAAACCCAAAAATAATTAAGCTGATTAAAGGCTGTAAATAAATTGTAAACTGTTTGTGTATTTGATTGGATCTTTATATTTTGTCTTATTTTGTCATTTTTAAACGTGTAATGTAGTGATCATTGTATGCAGACTTAATTAGAGAGAAATAAATACATTGAGAACTTGCTGCTCAGAGCTCACTAAGTGTAAATTTGTTAATTGTGAGCAGCAATTATTTACAACCACTTCGCACTAAAAATCTTAACCCTTTGCTGTACCAGTACTCTTGCATATACTGTGCAATAGACTCTCACTTTGTCAGTATCAGTGAAACCTGTGCTTCACTCATAGATCTGCTCAACAATTTTATGAGAAACATCTAACTTGCTTAAAAAGGTGTTGTATTATTATAATAATTGATTGAAGACAATCAACAGTAAAGAAACAAAACCTGCATGATATCTCGATGAAGAGTGTTAGCTAAATACACAATAAAAATCTTATTGTTAACCATGGGCAGCTATGGATAAATGGTTATGTTTGGTTACATAAATGGCCACATTCAGCCAAATAGAACATGTGGCCAAGAGTAGCAAGTCAAAAGTTAAGATTTCAAGCAAAAGTCCTAAATGTTCTCATCTGATCTAAGAACCAGCAGCTCAACTGTATGTAAAATGACCTGCAAAAGTTTCCAGTTAAATAAGACTGATTGGGTTTAACATCAATAGTGTGTTAAAAAAAAAAAAAAAAAAAAAAATTCACAACGATGTCTGAGAGAGTTAATGGATCTAAGTGACCTTTTTAACAGGAAGCTGCAGATCCAAGAGTCTATGGATGGATGGATGAAGGGATAAAGGGATGGATGGATGGATGGATAAAGGGATAAAGGGATGGATGGATGGATGGATAAAGGGATAAAGGGATGGATGGATGGATGGATAAAGGGATAAAGTGATGGATGGATGGATAGTTAGATAGATAGATAGATAGATAGATAGATAGATAGATAGATAGATAGATAGATAGATAGATAGATAGATAGATAGATAGATAGATAGATAGATAGATAGATAGATAGATAGATAGATAGATAGATAGATAGATAGATAGATAGATAGATAGATAGGGTGTGTAACAATAAGGATGAATAACAAGGTATGCTCCAATGTTATTGAGATCTGGCCTAATTATGTAAAATCAGAACAAAGTCTACTCACATGTGGATTTGTCAGGTTTGGCAAAGACCCTTCTCCACTTCACTGTCACAACATCAACTCTGCAAAATGCGCGTTTCTTTTTTCTAACCACAGGTCATATTCCTGCTGAGTTTTTTTCAAAGCCTTAGAAGTCAGCCACATTGTCAATGTCAGGGTGTATATTTTCAGTTGTATTTCACAGTTAATTAAGATGGTCTTTGTTTCTATCTTTGTATCCTTCTTTTTTCTTTCTCTTTCCTTCTTTCTTTCTTTCTTTCTTTCTTTCTTTCTTTCGTCAAAACTGTCACATTACATTTATTTGTTTCATGGCAATGTGTGCACAGTTGTTAAAGATTAGCAACCATGGCCTTTGTTGCTTGAAATAGACAGTGTCATTTCCAGAATAAGCTATAAAATGGATTAATTTATGATCTATGAAGAGAAAAGTGAGGAATATGTGGAAATTTCTCCATTATGCTGGCCCTAAAGAAATAATAAGAAGAATTATAACAGGAATTAAAATGAGGGCTGCGCTGGCACTGTGAGAATTCCCATTAGTGGCCAAGAAAATTAAAGATCTTTCATCAAAGCCTGAGATGACAGCACTGGATCATTCCCTTCTAGTGACTGCGTTTGCCTTCTTCTGTGCACCAACCCTGGTTGCTTATCTGTGGTTCAACAATGAAATACTTGATATGTCTTCTGCTGCTTATAATCTGATTATTAAGTATATTCATGAAAAGCCATATTTAACAAATAAAGAGAAAAACACACCTCTCTATTTGTAGTAAGAGGATGCCCCCTTCACCTCTTTGTTTATGAAATTTTTAATACAATGAACTAATCACCGTTTAGTGCTGCTGAAAGTGAAGTACTTGTTTTCTATCTTTGTCCCGCAACACCCAACTGTATCAAATGTGAAGCAATGATCCCAAGTGTATTACATTTTAATGGCGTTATTACAGCATACCAGTACAATTAGTTCATCAGCGGAAAGAGGAGATAATTTCCGGCAGCTCAGCCACCTTTAATGGCCTTCTGAGGGATGCTGGCACAGCAGAAAAAGACCCTGTAGTGGCGGACTGCAACAGTGGATGACATTTCAAACCATAAACAGCTGTGAATACGTTGTGGTTGTGAGTAATTCACCTAAAGAGCCTCTGCTGAGCCACTGCAAAGACTGCTGCGAGAAAACATTTAGATGAACTATGAAGACAGTGATTATCAAATTGTCTACTGTTGGGGGTTTTTTTTAATTCATAAAATCTGTGGTTTTATGCCACGCATAATCACTCTTACACATATAAAATTCAATTCACAGTTTCAGCAAACATTTCTGCTAACAGACGTTTGAATGGTGACACTTCATCATGGATGGGATCACATGATGTAGAGCATCAGTAACACCCACTCCATGACATCAATAACTCTTTGACACTTTCATGGCTGTCGGGCAAGCCGTACTGATATCTGATGGGTCAAGTTGAAATTGGACAGGTGAGACAGTATGTCATCCTGACATAAGGACAATGAAAACAGCACAAGCGTTGAAAGCCACAAGAATTGATTAAGGACACTTTTTTTACCAACATTTCTCATATGTTAAGATCATGTGTATAGTTTCTTTGTAAGTGTTCATAATCATAAACTCTTGAGCTCTTCCACCCTTCACTCCTGATGCAGACAATAATAGAATGTAAATTCTGTCTGGACAGATTCATTTGGCTGGTTTACTTATATCTTTGTGCTAAATTTTCAAAGAACAGAAAAACTAACCTTGAAAGGCATCTGTGGAACAAACAGAACTTACTGAAAAAGCACAAAGCTCATGATGATTTTGAAAACATTTATATTTCAGAAGTGCTGTATGAAACTCAATAATGTAAACATGCTTTTTGCATCAAGTCCTCAAACTCTGCTACTGCGGCAGTTTGTTGCAACATGAGGGATGGTAAACCCATTTGCAAATGGAGAATACATGACAGAATATTTCATTGTACCATTCAGCTCTTGACTGAATTTAAAGATGTTTCTTTCTGCGAAGGCTGTTGAGAAGACAGCGAACATCTCAATTCAGCAAACTGGTTCAGCTTCTGCATACTCAACCATTTATGATGTTGGCAATATTGAGCGGATAATGTTCTTGTGGATGTGAACTCCAATAGTGGAAAGGTTTGATATTTTCTGACCTGACATGTAAAATGTAAATTTTTCTTTATTATAAGTTTTTCCAAAAGTCGGATAAGATCTAAACCATTTTTATTTGGTGAGATGATACAAATAGCTCCTTTTATGCAATAAACTCCTGATATAGTTTGTTTAGGAGTCACCAGCTGTGATCATGTAAGTTTGATCATATAAAAAAACATAATAAATCAATTTCAAAATCAGTTTTAATCAAATAAATTATTCATGTAGTTTATAATTCAGTTATAGAATTTAGTTATTATGAATCAGTGGAAGAGGAAAAAAAAACATTTAAAGACTGTTAAACTATGGCAGATTTGTATTCGATTTGGTTCTGGATTAAAATCTCATCTGATTCTCTTCAGGTGCGCTAGCTGCCTCCCTCTGTCCAAAAACATGCTTCTTCGGTTAAATGGTGTCTATAAATGTACCCGAGGAATGACTGAGTGTTTGTTTGTCTCTTTCTTTGTCCTTCTTTGTTTGTTGGCTCTGTGATGGACTGGCAACTTATCCAGCTGATAGCGGCTGGGAAAGGCTCCAGCTCCAACGTACAAAGCGGAATCGCATAAAGCCGTTATAAACCATGGATGGATGAATTCTCTCATTTAAATTATTTAAGTGTACAACTCTACACTATAGGTTATAAATCTGATGCTGCCAGTTTCTATCAAAGTAAAAAACTGAGCTGAACTCCAGCTGTGAGAGGCTTAACAGTGACCAACAAAGAGATTACCATCAATGCCTGAGTGGTGTGGCCGCATAGCAAGAATCTCTTATGTCCCCCGGTGCTTTGAGACAGGAAATGCTTATCAGGCACAGAGTCCTTTCATTACAGGGAACAATCATGTAGACGCTGCTTTGCTCTTGTCAGTCCTTAAAAGTGATAAATGATTTTGCAATGTATTAAATAAATTACCTTGAGTGCCATGAAACAGAGAGAGTGAATATCTGTGGGTGGGAGCTGGATTTAGGTATCTTTGAGATGTTCCATGCTGGGAAAATTCACAAATTAAAAAGAAAAAAATGTATAATTAGTTTGTACCCGAGGACTTCCTTTAAGTATCTCTTGCAGGTCAGTTTCAGAATTGTCAAAATATGTAATGAGTCCATGGATGACATTTCCTGACTTTCTCCCCTAATGTTAGTTCACCAAACTGTTTTATTTATTTGTTTGTTTGGAGTTTTTTTTTAGTGATTGTAATTTAAAGCAGTCGTAGTTTTGTATGTTGTATGAATTTGACTCCATCAGGTGATCTAGCCTGCACAATGATAAAAGATGGAGAGCTACTTTTTGCAAACCATCAGAGTGCATCCATAACTCATGTTAATACTAATGTTGATGTTAATCTCCCTCCTCTGTAAATGTGTTGGAGCTTGTCTTGTCCATGCACCTTGTCAATAACTGATGCCCAGCAGCTTCTGGGCATCAGTTAAGACTTTCACACCCACAAACACATCTTTACAACCTAATATCAACTTAATTATGAAATTATTGTCAGAAAGCCCACCAGCATACTGATCATAATGAATAAAAATGTTTAATCACTGCATAATTACTTGTAGGAAAAATATACTGGCTCTGAATTTCATTAGCGAATTAAATACTTGGGAATCTGTTGGAGCCTTTCGTTTTTAAGCTTATCTGGTTATAATGGACATTAATATGTCCATCATTTAAATTCAGGCCATAGAAATGACAAGATATTATGTGTTTGTTGTACCTCCTAGTGACAATGTAGTTGCACTGAACCAAGAGCTGAAAAATGAATAAACAAATCAATAAATAAAAGAAAACAGTTATGCAAATTATGCAAATAAAAAATATCACAGAAGATATTAAATCTATCAAAATCAGTAAAGAAAGCTTTATGATGGTGTAAACTAAAGCAAGACTACAGCTGTCGTCTTGCTTTAGTTTTATACATGTACTTCCTTGGTGTGTATTTAAATGGATTGTGAAATGGGATGGGGTAATTGTACATGTCCATGTCATTTTCCCCTGGCAAATAAATAAAATGCTTTTATTTCCTCAAAGTGCCTCATTTTTGCACTAAATACATGTCTAATGTCACCTTGAATAAAACATATAACAACATATTTACTCTATTTTCTTACTAAAATTGGTGCCAAATTTAAAAAAAAAAAAAAAATCTATACAAGAAAGCATATTTTAAAAAAATACATGTTGCTTCCAGGCTTTTATGTTCATGACCCTGTAATGAATAATAGGATTTATTGCAAGATATTTTCATGGTATAAAAACACCCACTCAGACGCACACCCACACAAAGTCAGATGCACAAACAAGCACAAATAAAACGGGCTCAACAAACCAAACAAGCTTCGCTGAAAAGGAAATCCACAAGCACACACAAACAACTGCCACATTTCTGTCTGCGGCTACTCGATGTGACGAAACGAGACCAACTGCACTGTCACAGACTTTATTCTCATGTTCATATACATTGAATACTTCAGCACCAAAACAAAATAAGTCAAGAAAGTGTTCAAGGTCCAAGCTGAAAATCTGCAAAGAGGCTGAAAAGAGCAGTTACTGCATACATGCAAAGTTAGACGCCGCCTGGAGTCGAGTAAACAACATGTCTTCTCACATAAGGTCCGTAAGCCTCAGGTCAATCTTGTTCCTCTTTTAAAATCCATTAAGGCCTCAAGATTCTTTCATGTTTTTGTTATTCTTCAAACTTCTGCCAATATGAGAGCCAGCGAAAAGCTGTGGGATTGTTGCCGTTTGTTTGTGTGTTTGCGAAAAAGATTGCGTAAACCATCCAAGGCAAATTTCATGAAACTTGTTGGAGAGGTGAAGTGTGAGCAAAGGAAGAATCTATTAAATTTTGATGCAGATTTGGATCACTTCTATAAATCTGGTCAGAATCTGTGGCAGACTATATGAAAGGTGTAACTGGGCTTTAAATGTTTGCAGCAATTAGATTTTCTTTTAGCTCACATTTGTCAAGTTGAAGTAAAAAAGAACAAAACACTAAAAAGCATATTCACACTGTAGCTCGTCGAGTATATTTCTATTCAGTCTCCCCAATGTGTTATTAATGCAGGGGTCAAATACCCTCAAGGTATTACACCAGGCATGTCCATATCTTACTGTAGATGAAAAAGGAGGGAGAGAGAAAGTTGCAATAAAAACTAAGTAAATCCCTCTGACACCACTTGGCAGACACTTACTTGATATACCTCAGGCTGGATATTAAAAATCTCAGATGGGCTGTCCAACTGACAACTTAATCCATTTAGAGTCACTGAGTAAGCAGCAGGAAGCTGAGTCAGGGTTGGAGTGAACGAGGGTTTGTCATTTTCCCGCACGAGACGCAATGATTTCCCAGTCAGAAAGGACCAGCGGAGATGTACAATTAAAATCCATTTTATCAAATAATGATAGCATAGTGATTAAAATTAGGAGTGACATGAAAATCAAGTCATACTGATGTAAAAGATGGACACCTTTAAATAAAAATCCCAATCATATATAATCACTCTTTAAAAAAAAGAAATCATATCCATCACTGGCTGGATTTAAATCTATGTTCAGGAAAAATCTATAAAATTGTGAAGATGTGAAAAGTGGAGCAGTTGAATATGTTCATGGAGGCCATGTTCCATGGCAGCACCAGATCATCAAGGGGCTTAGTCGTCTCAGTAACTCTGTTTAGCATCCTCATAAACAGGGAGGGGAAAGTGTGCAGTTACTGAATTTTAAATGTGTTGAAAAGTTAGATCAAAACTTACCGTCAACAACAACAGCCTGTTTTGACAAGAGGGAAGCGTTATGAATGTGATTATAAGGAATGTTTTCCTCCCCATGTGGCACATGTGCATGTAGTGGCATGAGGACTATTTACATTAGGAGAATATGTGTCTTCGTAGATATGGGAGTTTCTGCATGTGACTGTGCTGTAGAAGGACTCAATGACGATTTTATGGGGAAGGGGTTTTGCAGAGACAAGACTCATAACTCCCCAGTTTTATAATTGGTAACTTATCTAATTTATTAACACAGGAACCAAAAGTAAACACATATATTCTTGTTTTAATCATAATCTATTATTTACAACTTGTATTTACTGATTTATGATCTTGACTCATTTTAATAATTTTATTTTCATTGAGTCGATGATTGTGTCCTTTTACTTTCTTGCTTTGTGTTGTTTGTGATGTAAGGCACTTTGATAAAGTGCTTGATTTTTTTATTTATTTTTTTTAAAAATATTATTATGTGTTGTATCCTTCCCCGTGACTTTTTTTTAATCAAGTAGCATCCCAGCCTAACGCCAACTAGGAAATGGCAAACTCTTGTGTTAACATGTAACCGTGGCGTGTAAAACTGCAGGCATGACAGTTACAGTCATGTTGTAACATAAAAACATACTTTAGTCTTGATCTGGTTCCTTTTCAAGGCCATTGATTTTGCAGCCTAAATCCTAGCAGGAATTGACATTTTCAGTGCAACATGCTGCGTTTAGATGTAACCATGGCAACCTGGAAATGGACGCCATGATGGTTATGTTGAACAATGTATTTTAAGTTAAACTATTGTAGTTTGTTTGCTTGTTTGTTTTTTTTTGTTTGTTTTCGTTTTGTGTTTTAGTATATTGCTGTGTGCAGCTTGTGAAACAACAGATTTGACAATGAAAGCCTCAATGTCAGCAGTCCAATAAGGAAAGATTTTGCTTTTGCCTCTTTTTTAGGAAACTTCAGAAACTTTTAAGGCACATTGTGTAAGAATCAATCCCATCTATTACTGAAATCATGCATCACATTCAGACAAATAAAGCATCCTAGTCCTTCACCTTTTTGAACTATTGCAACAACGGTAGCCACCGTGAATGAAAAAGCTTTGACACTTTGACAAGTCGTTTCCATGCTGTGTGTTTGTTATATGTTATTTGTTTTATGTTCATGTCATAGAGAAGACTTGTTAAACGCATGTTTCCAACTTCAGCCATTCAATAAGTACACAGACACGACACATACAGTTACGTCCAGTTCTCCTCCTCTGCTGGAACTGTATGCTTACATGACATCAGTAACTTGCATGGTCACAGTAGAGGCCAGCTTTAAGTGGCAGTAAAGTCAGACAAAAAAGTTAACGTTTGCCATGACTTTGAACACAACTAAAAGTACATAAACATCCACCTCATTTAGCAATGATGCTGATGTCTTTTAGCAGGATCAGTTGTTATGCTGTCTCTGCTAACAAGCAACACTGTCTAACAAAACCCAGTGACAAGAATTAGCTTTATGCTAAAATAGGCAGCACAGTTAGCATACTGGTGAAGGAGAAAGCTGCACCTTTAACGTGCTTTTTAAAATCTTTTGCAATCTAGAGATCCTTCCACCTGGGGACGGCTAGGTTCATGCTGATGCCCCTTTTCTGGATGTTCTGGTCACACTGCCTTTTAAGTTTCCTCATTCTCATTTTTGATGATGGTGAAAACAACCTGCCCTCCCTGAGCCGGGTTCTGCCAGAGGTTTTCTTCCTGTTAAAGGGGAGTTTTTTTCTTCCCACTGTCGCCGCGTGCAGCTCACAATGGGGGATTGGATCGAAGTCATGACTCGATGCAATCAGTTGGTTTCTGTGATAGGATATGTATCAATTGGCTTGAAATGATGGGTGTGTTGATTCGTGTATATAAAGTGCCAACATTGTTGTGAAGTGGCACGATACAAATAAAGTTTAATTCAAACTGAATTGAACTTCTGCAGTCCTGCTGCATATTAATGCACCTGCATATTTCTATATGACAATTGAGCATATTTTCCAACTTGCCAGGGTAGTAAGCCTCTTGCTGATCTTCTCTCCAGCGTCTCAATCACTGTGCACTGGTTTGCATGAGAAACACCTTCTTATACTACTTTGGTGCCATTTGTCCTTTACCAGCAGCTGTAAGTTTTAAGTTAGAAGGCAGACTGTCATGGTGCTACCGGCTCACCCATCGTATGTAGAAAAATATATAAAATTCTTTGCTTATTGTCAGATTGTTAGCTGGGTCATAATACACCAATGATAAAATATGAATAAATGCAGACTCCATTTTGACCAGAAAACAACAGAAAATGTTACAGAACGTCCCTTTAATGCACTATGCATCATATTTAAAGTCTTGAACTAACCACAGATATGACACCTTTAGTTGGACACCTTTACGGTGGCCTCCTTGAGCAGGGGTGTCAAACTCCAGTCCTCAAGGACCGGTATCCGGCAGGTTTTTGTTGTTTCCATTAACCAACGCAGCTGATTCAAATCAAATGCATCCAGCAGCTTCTTGTCAACCTGTTTTTAAGTTTTGGTCAAGTGTGTTGGAGCATGGAGACAACAAAAACCAACAGGATGCCGGCCCTCGAAGACTGGAGTTTGACACCTGTGTCTAAGAGAAACTGGTGTACTGCCTTTACGTGGAGTTCACTGCATTCTAGCAATGAAAAGATACATTTATGCTTTAGCATGTTTTCACTTACCTTAGTACTGTTCACCAGCTTATTGTGGAAGTAAAAGGTCAGAGTTATAAACATCACTGAGAGTAGTTGAGAAATTGCTTAATGTTGTTTCACCTCCCTGTTCATATAGCATGTTTAGTGTGAAATTGATTTGTCTTTGTTGTCCATCATTGTCTTGTTTGTAAGGCACAGATGTAGAATAGAGGCTTGAGGTTGATGTGACTCTGCGCCAGCAACAGAAGTGTTCACAGAGCTGAATTGGGGCGTATATTAAACGGGCAGGGGCACTGCTGAAGTACAAACACTATGTGCCGTTGAGCCCCCTTTGTTTGATCTGTGTGAATTACCAAAGGGAAACAGCAGCAGTTATTGAGGACATTTCTTCTGTGTGGATATGGCATGAGTGCTGTGTGAAAATGGCTTTTACATCAACCACGTAAAAGTTATGCATAATGCATCGCCAGTTCTGCCCACCTCAAACAAAGACTGAGCAGCTCTTGCACTCTAGACTTGAAGAGACAAAAAACTAAATGAAGTGTTTCATTCACACAGTGACAATAAGAGAAACACTTATGCCCAGTATTTATAATTAATGTTTTTAAACATTAATATATGCAAAATTATTTTAGTAGACCTTCTCAATTAAATAATTTTACTTAAATTAGCTTAATGTGGGCTCTTTTAAAGAGACATATTTTATAACATTTTGTAGCTGTAAACCACGCAGAAATGTTTTGTAAAATTTTAATTTCTTGTTTTACAATTTAAAAATAAATAATTTTTTTAAAAAACACTTCTTTTTTTTTTTAGATCCCCTTTTTAAATTCAAATATGTGACCATGAACAGAGGACAGACATACCTTTCAGTAAAGAGCATGTAAAGAAAATTGATGGATGGATTTTAAAGTAAACTTT
Organism: Telmatherina bonti; assembly: GCF_933228915.1. Taxonomy (NCBI): domain Eukaryota; kingdom Metazoa; phylum Chordata; class Actinopteri; order Atheriniformes; family Telmatherinidae; genus Telmatherina; species Telmatherina bonti. Next base: position 30,912,751 of record NC_136611.1, on the reverse strand, counting down.
GTATTATGGAAAACCTTTTGGTCAACACTGGTGAAAGTTAAAACCATGGCTTTGCACTGCTTCTATGGAAGAAGTGAGCGGAAAAAGACAGAATTGTACAAGCTGTTTGAATCCTAGGATCTAGTACTTAAATTTGCATAAATACATAATAATAATACTAAATAATACAACTGAATCAATCAGTGACTTAGAGACTTATATATATATATATATATATATATATATATATATATATATATATATATATATATATATGTGTGTGTGTGTGTGTGTGTGTGTGTGTATATATATATATATATATATATATATATATATATATATACATAAATATATATATATATATATATATATATATATATATACACACATAGATAGATAGATAGATAGATAGATAGATAGATAGATAGATAGATAGATAGATAGATAGATAGATAGATAGATAGATAGATAGATAACTTTACCTGCAAGAAAATGTCTTCTATTTGTCAGATTCTATGGGAAAACTCCAAAGCATTACAACTATGATTTATTTGGATTTTCTTAAATAAAACCATGTTTATGAATAACTTGGGTCTGTGCGCTCGTCTGGAGAAATAATACCGTATTGTCCAGAGAAAAAGACTGGATAAACTGCTTTGAATAAACTTTTGTCAGTGCCCTGGATCAATGAAATTCAGTGACAGCATGTTTTATACAGCTTAAATTAAACACAGCGTTTGCTTTCCTATTCTTTTTTCTTTATATATGAAATATTCATATAAATCATTCATATTAGACAGACAGGCAGACATTCATTGCCTTCCAGTTTGTTTGTTTCTCCTGAACATCCAACAAACTCTGCTGTTATACAGCTGGCAATGTTAGCTTACAATGACTCATTTCTTGACAGAAGCATTTATAGTAAATAAATCGAAGCTTTTCTGTATATATCATCTCAGACGAGTTTGTTGTTTGTCTACTTACTTTACCTCAACAAGAATGTGGCAGAGTGAGAATGATGGGGACAGATCTCTGGTTCTGTGTTCAGATGAGAGAACTTTTATGCAACTAGATCAATAGTGCCATCTTCTGGCAGAGATTGCCACTCTGTCACTCTCATTGCATTTGTCTCTCTTCATGTATGATCTAATATTTGTCTTCATATTGTCGGCCTTCTGCCACTTGACATTGCAAGCCAATACTTGTTCTTGTTCTTACTTATTCTCAGCTCCAAGCCCCAAAACTGTAACAAAACCTATCAGTTATATAAATAGGACTACTTCTTTAGAAAAAAACACACTAGCTTTCTTTTCAGGCAGGTGTGCCGATTACATCCATATTTTATTTTTCTGTCATTCTTGGTCATATAGAAAAACCTGTCGGGTGAGACATGCACATATCTTAGAGTCACATGTTAAACAGTGGGAATACTTCCCACTGCTGTATTACAAGGAGGGTGTGAACAAAGCTAAGAAATAATTCATTTGTAATTTATATATATATATATATATATATATATATATATATATATATATATATATATATATATATATATATATGAATGAATGAATGAATTTATTTATTTTGAATATGTGCGAGTCACACAAGAGAGTAAACTGAAAAACAGACTAAATAAACTCAAATAATCAAAAACAATAAATAATAATAATATGAACCCAACGTGTTAAAAGCATAAAATTATTTAAAGCAACCCTTCCACTACTCTTTTTTTTTTTTTTTTTTTTTTTTTTATAAATAATGTGTAAACCTTGTAATGGACTGGTGACATGACCAGGGTGTACCCCGCCTCCAGCCTGATGATTGCTGGGATAGGTCCCATCTTCCAGAGGACTTTTGAAAAGCTTCTCTCACCAGCCAACAAGGCATAGCACCAGCAAACAGCCAATAAATTTCTGGAGGCCACATAACCTACAGGCAGAGCACTCACCTACACCTCTCTGAAGACAAGGGCCTGCTGGAATATTCACAAGACTGCAGTAGCAATCACCAAACTGAGAAAAGATCAGGACTTTGTCATGAACTTATTTCTTTCCTTCATTTTAAAAGACTTGACAGTCTAGAGGACCTTAAACGTGTAGCCTATTATTGAAAAAACCGACAATATATTAATGTAGAAAATGAAAATCAATTATTCATTATCAAATTTTTAGATTGCATTTAATATATATTGATTTTATAGGGTTAAAATAAACTAAATATTTTAAATTAAATGCATGAATATTTCAAATACTTTTTAAATTTAAAACCAATTAAATAAATTATATTGTTATGCAGTGTGTCCTTAAATATGTTGTTCTATATTTTATGTTTGGAGAATATTTTGAAAATGGCATATCTAAAGGTGAAGAATGTAATTAAAATTTATAAACCCTCTGAAACCCACTTTTGACCTATTTCCCTCGTGACAAGAACACTTGCGACATTAATCTCACTTCAAGACAGAAACGTTTATAAATCTTGAATATCTTACTTTTGCAAGGATATTTAAAATTTATAAAAATCTAGAGAAATAATGCATCCTAAATGTTTTTTATTATTCAACATTTCAATTTTAAAGTATAGACTGAACCTTAGTAAAGCCGATGGAGGTCTGTGACTTTACATCGTCCCAGCTTGTAACCGCTTGACTGCCAACTTTGTGTAACAGGAATCACCAAATCATGCGCCAGTGTCCTGCAGGTGTTCAGTGTGTCCCTGCTCCAACACATCTAACTCAAATAATGAGTCATTTTGCAAAAATCATGGCTGTTGGATCCATTGAACTTTATGTTAAACTGTCCGGATGTAGCAACACACCATGGTGTTTCTGAGTTCCTAGACGGGAAATACAGTTTTCAAAACACGTTGTTTTACACCAGCTGCGCTAAATTCTGCAGCACATGATAGAAACGGAATATCTTCACTTCCGATTAGAGCCTTCAAAATAAAGGTGTGTCCCCGTATCCTGGGCGTTTGCTCAATTTGGACTGTTCTATGTGGATTGTGTCAGACCATGTTGGCGTTTTAGAGATGAAAATTTTTCTTTAACTCCATTATTACCTTTTTTGCTGTTTCAGTCTGTCTTATATCCTTGCTAGATTCTTTCAAGCAAAATGACAAAATGAATCCCTATTTTACCCCTTTTGGTTTACTGACAACATAATCCTGGTCCATCAATTATTTAATCCTGAAGGGTCTTTGATGATATACCAAGAATTTATCCTTAAATATGATGTATTCATTCCTATAAATGAATATAACATAGTTAAAAATGCAATCCCTGACAGAGTAATTATGTTATTCAAAGTTGCAACTGAACAGAATCTTGTTCCAACTAAACTGGACATTGGCTGAATCTGTTTCTCATCAACATGCAATAGTAATGATCATATACGTTCATTATTTCAGAAATACATTGCAACTGTTCTGTATGTGGTATCTTACTGGAACACATTATTTGATATTCTTGAATGGAAGAAGATTTGGAATTTACCTGCGAAATACATAATAACTAACAAAAGTAAAAGAAGTGTCTTTTAAAATAATTCATAGATGTTACCTATCAAAGGTTTTTCTACAAAGATTTAAAAAAGATTTAGAATTAACTTGCTCTTTTTGCGAAGGACATCCTGAAGACATATTTCATTTATTTTGATCGTGCCCCTACTCTACCAGATTGTGGAATGATATTTGTATTCTGATCTCTTCCTGTATTAAACCAAGTTTTTCCCTTTGCTTTGAACATATATTGTTTGGCTTCATTCACTACCCACCTGAGAAAAACAAACAATTCAATATCATTAATCTTATTATATACTTGACAAACTGGCATATCACAAATATCGATATACCAATCAAAAGCCCCTTTTCTCTATTTTTAATAATGAGGCCAAACAATATATTAATTCTATAAAGTGTTCCACTAACATGAAAGCCATTAAGCAAGGATGGATTATCCAATGGGCCGTTTAGGCACAGGCCCAGGGGTTCATGCCCACTTGGGGACAAAACACCAGCAGTTTGTACATATTTTTAAAAAAAATGATAAAACAAAAAAAAAAAAAAATTTTAAATTAATGAATTAATTAAAAAAAAAAAAAAAAAAAAAAAAGAAAATTTATATAAAAGACGAATAATTACACCACAGTGTCCAGTGTGTTGCTATATGTACCATTGGCTGACAGATGTTAGAAATGTCATTTCACAGTCTATCATTTACAATTTTTACAATGTTGCAGTGGGGAAGGGGTCCCCTGGAACACTCTGGGCCCACGGGCCTGTGCACTTTTAATCCGGCCCTGCCATTAAGACTATTGATTTGTGCACTCTTTTGTGTATTTATGTGACTATTGTTATTTATGTCATAGCTGCTCCAAAGAAATTATAACCCCCTGGTGTTCAGTTTAGTACTGCTCTGTTTTGCACTGCATACTGATTGTATAATAAAGAAAAAAATAAATAAATAAATAAATAAATAAATAAAGACAAAATGACATGCGCCTTTTTATGACGTATTTTTAGGGCGACAGAAGGAGGGTGGTTTGAAAAAAAAATCTGTTCTTGTTAACTTGCGACGCCTTTTTATGCGACAAAACGGAAATATCTGCTGGCTCTGGATACTAAATGTGATGTGCACGTTAGCTGAAGACAAGAGCTTGTGTAATTTAGCCTTTTTAAAACGACTTGAACACGTTAAAGGACTTTGTAAAGCTAGCTAACATGCTAAGTGCTGGTGGTCTTCAGTAGCCTGTGTGATACAACACATTGTGTTTACCTTAAACTCCATCCTGCAGATGTTGATCCAGTGTAAAACTGTCTGAAGATGGCGAGCGTACATGAAAGTTTGTACTTTAATCCTATGATGACAAACGGGGTTGTCCACGCGAACGTGTTCGGCATTAAGGACTGGGTCACTCCGTATAAGATCTCCGTCCTGGCGCTGCTGTATGAGATGACCGCCTCCAAGATGACTCTCCCAGAAAGAAGGCGACTCAACAAACTTATCCTCCCCCTTCAGCAGGTTGCTTTTCAACATTGCAGCTTCTTTTACAGTGTAGATGTCGGTGTTTATTTTTTTTAATTGTGGGGGTTTTTTTAGGGTCCAGACTTGACACTCGGGCAGTTCCTGAAGACGGTGGAGGAGTGTTGTCCTCAGACTGCCTATGCTGTCAAACACAGGTATGTTGCTCACAATTGTAAAATCAATCCTTTTTTTTTTTTTTTTAATAAATAAAAAATATTCCATTATAAAAAATTTTAGCCATTTTTATTGTTTTTATTGATCTTTTACTTGTCTTCTTGGGCGTTATAGCAGCAGAATGATGGTCTGCCTACTGTGTTGTTTTTCCTCATTGAAATGAAGGAAAATGACGAGTTAAAAAAAAAAAATCGCAATTTAAATCGGAATTGAATCAAATAAGACAAAAGCATATCGTCACAGCCCTACTCTGAAATGTAGTAATGAAATGTAATCGTGTAATGATAGTTTGTAAAACAGACAATTAAAGTCTTTGACTGGCATGTTATGTCTTTGTGTAGTTGTGAGACATTTCCCAGGTGTTAGTTTGTTTGTTTGTTTTTAATATATGTTAAAGTGGTTGTTTTTCTTTTTGTTTGTTTTGTTTCTTGTCAGCACATCCCAACACTTCCAGTCTTTTGGGGCCTCTCTTTTCCCTGCCATGGAAATCTGTAGATGGCACCCAACTAAAAAATAAGTTATTTAAAAAAAAAAAAAAAAAGCTATGTACTCCAATTTGATTTAACTTTAACTTTTATAAGCACTGTTTGTCTACTTAATTGCCTTACTTAAAAGCATTTTAATTCACACAGTTGCAAAGTAACGTAGAAGCCAGACTATGTCGAAAACATGATCTCAGAAGAGTATTGGAATATTAATATGTAGCTGATGATGCTGTTGATTTCTCCTCCAAAGGCTACAGGAAATGGCAGATGGAGAACTGAAAGATATGGAGTACTTTTTTTCCACTCTTCCTACTCCATTCACTGCTTTTGACTCGGAAGCTTATAAAACCAGTGTCGTGGGTGAGTAATATTTCATATGAAAGTCCCTAGAGTTTGATTGGAAGTGATTTTTTATTCTTGAATTTTTTTGTTAACAAATAATCTGCCTGCCTTGTAGGTCTTTTCATGAGACACATGCTGCTGGCGTACAACAAGCTGTCTTTCTGTCAAGTTTACAAGCTGTACAAGTCTCTGCAGCTCTACTATCACAGTCACTATGCCAAGCCTGCACATGGGCGGCTGGGTTTGCCGGTGCTGGTTGCAGACGACTTAGATATGGACCTTACCAGTACTGAGGACACAGTGGGAGACAGAGTGGACAAAGAGGAGATGGACGCCCCGTTGCATGAGTTAGAGCTGCGGTTAGTGGCAATGTTCTCAGATGAAATTGCTGACTGACTCAGAGAAGGAAATGATGTTTTCCAGTAGACACGTTTTCTTCATTTTTTCCATTTTTCTTTTAGTCAGACCAGATAAAACTTAATTGAAATTAGAAATCTGTTTTTCCAGAGTGACTTGGCCATGGCAGCAGCGCAACCACAATTATTATTATTTACCACAAAACAAACAGACAACTATTAAACACAACAAATAAAACAGATAGCAGCCACCAGTAGTAAAATGCAGCATGGGATGAAAAACCTGCGATGAACCAGCAACCCGTCCGGACCAGGGTGTACCCTGCCTCTTGCCCAGTGATTGCTGGGTTAGGCTCCAGCTTCCCCGCGACCCTGAATTGGATTAAGCGGTTTGTAAAGTGAATGAATGAATGAAGTTTAACAGTTACATTGATCAAGAACGATTTCCTCTCATGCTCTTAAAAAAAACAACTAAAATTTATCCAGAGAGACATTTTGTTAATTTCAAATCACTTTGTAAGTTGTTTCTAATGGAAAGAGCTGCATATTAAATAGTTCCACCCCATGAACATATAAAGCTTCTCAAGATCAGATAGATCCGAAACAGCATAAATGTGGATTTATTTCCACTTAAAACTAACTTAAGTCGATTTAAGTAAGCCTGAATAATATCCAAGGCAGACTGGAAGTTTTCTGTAGCTTTGAATATTGAAGGAGAGGAAGAGTAAATGACTGAATAACTTCACACACAGATTTGTCCATTTTCAATCCCTATTCCAAATGAGCTTTTTGTGAGGGGTGGCATTTTATGTCAGCATGAAATCAAATAATCTTGCTCTTAAATAAAGGCAAAAGCATTGATTTTAGACAGAAATATATCCATAAACCAACTACTTTGTGAAATGTTTTGACCTTCTTCATGCAGAAACTTTGCCTCGTGGAAAACAATGCTGTTCTGATGTTACTGCAAGTTGGGTCACCATCTCAGAGAGATTTTATGTGTTTTTCTTTTTGTTCTAGAAGTGAATATTCCCCAAGCAAAGGTCCACTGTCACAAAAACAAGCAGAGTACTTTCTAGCAAGACAGGTTGGTGTCAAAATCTTCTTTTTTTCCCCCCCACTGTTTAGATTTTTATCAGGAGATATAAAAAATACTTTTCTATACTTTGATACAATGTTGTTGCACAAAAAGGATCTCAGTGTTTGGAAACATCTTGCTGCAGGCTTATCTCCTGAAGAATGATGAGAACAAGGCCCTGAAGCCTGCTTTGCTGCAAGAAGAGCTCAACAACATGCTGAAGTTTAACCCAGATTTTGCTGAAGCTGTAAGGTCCACCCCCCGCCCCCCTTAACCTCCATTTCATCACTGAGTCTGTCGCAGGCATTGTTTCCTGCATGAGCTCTGTTCTCTTCCATTGTCCACAGCACTATTTGAACTACTTGAACAGCATGAGAGTCCAGGACATCTTCCTCTCCGCTCACAGCCTCTTACATTATTTTGACCGCCTCATCTTGTCGGGTAATGAGGGAAAGAGCAACGGCGATGAAGGCTATGGTCGAAGCCTCCGCTACGCTGCTCTTAACTTGGCGAGCCTGCACTGTCGCTTTGGCCACTAGTGAGTAAAAGAGCCGCTGCAGTCTGAGTTTTTAATAAAAAAATAAAAGAACTTCTTAGATGTGATTTATTTTTCTTCATTTCTAGTCAACAGGCTGATCTGGCTCTGCAGGAGGCCATCCGCATTGCCCAGGAGTCCAATGATCACGTGTGCCTGCAGCACTGTCTGGTAAAATAAACAACTTCCTACTTTTTTATTTAGTTTTTCACAAATATTTCCAGAAACTGCAGCTCTGAGCACAATCCCTACAGTGTTAAAAACTTCATAAACATCTTGTCAAATGACACACAGTACTCAAAACCATGGTATCTATCCTCAGAAGGAATTCCTTCCACCAAAATAATACACACCTCTATTTTATGTTTACGTGAAATAATTATGTAATAGATTTAAAACACAAACATCTGATTTTTTTTTTTATGCATCAATCAAATACATGCAGGTGTGTAAAAATGAGCTCTTTTATTTCAGTGAACAGCAGGAATTGTTTGTCTTGGAGTAGCATTTCCTGAACTACTCACCTTTCATTGGGAACCACCAAAATGTTTGCATCTCAGCTCTGGCTCTGCTCGTTGAAAATATTTGCTCGCCTTTGTCGTCCTCTTTTTCATCACACATTACCTCCACCACCTGCTTGTCCTCCTCGTGTTTTACCTTTGCTTTTTGGTGTTCCACTGTAACATCTTTATAGGTCACCTGAGGCTTTTTTTAATACTCTGACTTGCAGTTGAGTCTGTCCAGATGTGAAATGAGTGAGACTAGTTGGTTATGAGGGCGTGAGAGTGTGTGAGCGTGAGAACACGTTCAGTCATTCAGATTCTTCTGGTTGTAGTTGTTTGTAATGTTTTTTTGTTTAGTTTTGTTCTGAGTTGGGAGGAATTATTACTCCTCAGCTACATTGCCGTAGTGGATTGTTGATTACGTCCAAACCTAACTCAACCCTTCTCCTGCAGAGTTGGCTCTACACGCTCGAACAGATGAAGGGTTCAGACAGCACGGTGTTAACAGAGGACTCGGTGAAAATGGCGGCTCATTTCTGCCTCCCGGTGAGTTTAACACGAGGTCTTGGATAAGAAAGTTTTGGAATGTGGTTTATTACATTTAGCATATTTTAATTGCTTTGCTCAAGATAAAAACTTCCCATCAGAGTCGCAGTGGTGAGTATCACATCTTAAACGGTACATATGAACATTTTCAGCCTCTCAAGGTTTACTCATTTAATTTTTGTTCGGAATAATCACCTGACACAACTCTTGATAACACGGAAATAAAAACAGGTGTGTGGAGTTCTGGTAAAAATTATAGACATGTAAAGATGGTCACAGTTGAAGTCTGATAGCTCTTACTGGAAGTATAGTGTCTGTACAACCTGCTCACTGGTGCTCATTGTAACTATTTTGGGTATAGTTAGTAAGGAACACATTTAATATCATCTGATTTTGTGTGTTGAGGTGAAAAAAAAACAAAACAAGCTATTGTCCAGAGATTTATCTGTGAACCTGCGTGACAAGTTTACATTAAGGCACAAACTAAAGAGAACGTTTTAAACAAATCTGATTAAAATTAAATGAAACTGCAGATTGTTTTAATAATTCATATCAAAACAATGTTAAGCCAGTTTTATTAGTTTGCTCAAGTGGAGACTTTCAGTAATTCAAACAAACAAAAGGCCACCTTTATATGTATTTCTACATATATATATATATATATATATATATATATGTATATATGTATTTAATGGAAAAGCACCAGAGTGTTCATTCATAGTTGGCACCTACATATTTATTTGCCATGAGATTAAGCAAAGTGGTGTTATGTCAAGGAAGGACTCTACTGTAATTACATGCATCATCACTCACCCCCTCACCAGCCACAGCTGCACAACTTAAGAAGCCTCTTTAGTGAGCAACTTGAGAGAATAGCTCTAAATTTTATTTAAAGCGGCAAAATGTAAGAAAAAAATAAAGATTAACGACAGAAAAATGTTACATTAAAAACTTTTTTTTTTTATTCTCTTAGAATGAACCATTTATATCTACTTTCCATGGATCCACATACAACGGCAGTTGCAACATTTCCTCCACCATTTCTGCTACAGCCTCTCAGAACAGACAAACAACCCTGTGACTTTTAAAACCACAGTAGCAGCTGTGTTTGATAGGTGCTATAGTGCCGTTTGGGAAACGTAACGCCTTGAAGTGCTCGAGGCCACTGAATACACTTGCAAGTGAAAACATGTTTATATCTGGAAGAATTTTGTCCACTGACAGCCACCATCCATTTATAACCATGCTTGGCATTTGAACTAATTTCTGTTCCCATCTTTACTAGTACAAGTAATTCTTACAGAAGTACCTTCTAATCTTCAGAGTTTATGGATGAACTTTGTCAAAGGTGTTACTCTTGCCTTATAAATATGTTTATATGTTATTTTAAGCATTTAAATTTGATGGTGAAAAGAATTAATTGACACTTTTGTGAGAATAAAACCACCAACATATTGAATTTTTCTCCTCTCCTGTAGTATCTGGCGTCTCTGGGCATTCAGTCGTTGGTCCAGCAGGGGGCAACACAGGGTAAGACTGCACACAAACTGATGGATGCTCTGAAGGACACGGATATCCTGCATTGGAAGCACAGTCTGTCAGAGCTGATCGAGATCAGCTTGGCTCAGACAACATCCATATGGAGGATGTATGGAAAGAGGTAAGCCGGCTCACCAAACCCCTCTAACACACTCGTTAGTTCACTGTCGACTCTATACAAGTTCATATTCAGTCAAATAGGAGAAACAGCTCACACAACTTATTCATGGATTAACATTTTTGGTTTTGTGAGTGACCTTTGTGCACATTCAAGAGCATGCCATAGAGATCTTTTGTTTTTAATGAGGCCACCCATGTTTTGTGCAGCACCATGGCCCTGCAGCAGGCCCAGCTGCTTCTGAACATGAGCAGCCTGGAGCCAGTCAACTTTGGGGTCCAGCAGAACAACACAGAAGCCTTTGTCGTGGTTCTCTGTCACCTGGCCGAGCTGCATGCTGAGCAGGTAGCACTTCTGATTTGATGTCGTCTGTCTGCTCTCTGTCCCGCTGTTAGTCTCTTACTGGGAAGGTTTATTATCTTCCCACTGTTACATGAAGGTTGTGAACATTAATCACGTCTGCTTTCCAGCTCCTGGGTGGAGTTTAGGACTTGACTCATAGTCTTGTGCCTTTTGTTTCTGTTGCAGGGCCTGTACAGTGCTGTTGCAGAGGTTTTTCAGCATCTGAAAGAACAGTTTCCTTCTCACACACAACATGCAAAGGTGCTTTGTCTCAGTCATACCGTATTATTCAGTGCAGATATCCTGCAATGACGACAGCGGGAAGTGCAGACAGAAAAAGATAAAATGCAGGACTTTGCCCTTTTTAGACTGGCAGGCTCAGTCGGGCTGATTTGAAATGGCTTTGTAGATTTATTATCCAGAAAATCATTTGTACATCATAATAGATACACATTGCTTTTTGGTTTAGAGGATTTTCATTCAATGCAATCAGATGGTTTTCTCATGAAAAAAAGGACATTTTTTATGTTCTAATTGTAATGGGAACTGCTTTCCCTGCTGTCTTTTGTCATATTATCATATTATATGCAAATCTAAATACAGTAAGCATGTTGTCTGTTTTTGTTTAGATTTTTTTTTAACAACATGCTTTTTCATCATTGCTTTGCAGCCTAAGGAGGTTTTTAAGTTATGATGCAAGGAAATGTGCTAAAAAAAAACCTCTCTTCATTTCTGTGTCTTTCCTTTCATAGCTCTGGATGTTGTGTGATCTGAAAATCCAGTTTGAGCGACATATGAACGAAGGGAAATACCACTTGGCAGAGCTGCTAGTAACAGCTATCTCTGCCTTAAACAAAACAGAAGGCCTGTACAGGTAATGCCAAAGCACAGATGGGCGGTTATTGTTGTTTTATACATGTGTAAATCACGCTGTCAGTAACAATGTGTTCAATGACAGGAAAGCTTTGGTTCTGAAAGCTCTCAACCGCAGCACGGAGGCATACAACATTTTACAGCGGCTGCAGGTTCAGTGTGAGAAGACCAAATCCACAGATTTAATTATCAGGTATTATAATGATGTTATTTCAGGAAATGTGCTTTCTGATTACTTTGCTCATTTCCTGTAGCACAGAGATGGATGGTTAATGGTTGATTTTTCTCTCTGAAACAGAATTTTCAGCTTTATACTAATGAATCCGTTGCTTGTCTGCATAATTTCTCTTTTATATTCCACTCAGAGTGATGCTGTCCACTGCTGAGCTTCACTGGGAGTCATCTGGTTTTGCCACCGCTCTTCCTATCCTCCTGCAGGCCTTGGCTCTGGCCAGACAGCACCACCTACAGTCCCTGGCCTCAGAGGCCATCCTTCATCTGGCTTTCACTCAGGTCGGCCACAGCAGGAAACAGACTTTTCCTAAAACATTGTTGCAGTTCATTTCTATGCAAAACACCCCAAAACATGCAGCAAGTGTTAAAAACAAAGTAGAAGCTGCAAATCTGTACAGATGATCATCATTTTCTTTTCTCTGCTTGTTTTCTGGATGATGTTCTCTCTTTGTGCTCGCTGTCTAGCTGATGCTGGGAGTCCCTGAGCAGGCTCTGAGTGTTCTTCATGAAGCCATGGAGCCGGTTCTGGCACACGGAGCTGTCATGGACAAAGGCCGGGCTTTGCTGCTGGCAGCTCGTTGCCAGATGGCGGTGGCTGGATGCAGGCCAAACGGACAAGGTCAAGCAGGTAACATTTCACCCCTAAACCTGCTCCATGCTACTATCCACTTCTCACAGTGTCGTGTGGTTGTTCATTTCCATTTACACTCTGCTGGGTTTATTTTGTGTGTCCTGGCAGATTTGCATTTGGCAGCTTTGGCTGTTGACACGCTTAATGAGGCCAAGGCATATTTCTTCAAGCTGAACTGTAAGGAGCGGCTTCGGGACGTCCATTACCTGCAGGCTCAGCTCCACCGCTCCCTCGGACACACCTCAGAGAGCAATAAAAGCGCCATGCTGTTCCGACTGCTGGACCAGGAGCTGCAGTCGCCAGCACCTTCTGTTTCTATGCGACTTTAACAGCACACAATGAAAACAAGACATTTCTCCTTTAACTGCCAGGCGGAGTTGTTCAGTCACCACTAGATGGTAGTGAGACCCTGTTCTGCTTCTCCTCAAACTGAAGCATTTCATTTATAAATATTATGAAGTGGACATAGCTGAACTCGCGAAAGACTGTGCCAAGATGATAATTTAACAAAACAATGTCAGCAATAAAGATGAATTTTAAATAGATGAAGAATGTATACATTGTGTCATAACTTGTGGTTCGGTAGGTTTGAGCGATGGTCCTAAATGTAGCATGTGGCTCGGTAGTTTCCACTGCAGCAGCAGAGGTTGGTCTGATGGACGCAATACTACGGATCTTTAAAAAAAAAAAAAAAGTTAAAAGTTTATCCGTGGCAGTCTGCTGATTTATCTGGTACTTTTTGATGAATGAGGGTGATTTTCACAGTTAGCTGCTGGACGACCGTGCTTCAGTCGCCTGGATCGTCCATATTTGTCCCATAAGAATACTGATGAAGCTGGAGTCCAGAAGAATCATAATGGTTATGTTGGGACGTCACAGATCCAAACACTTGACCCGCTGAACCTTCCTGCTGCATTTAAGTACCCTTTTGTGGCTTTTTTTTTTTTTCTGTTCTTTTGAGGGGAAAAAAATCAGGAATTTGTCTGTTTATGTTTTTACCGTGTAAATACCAGAGATCTGTGATAAACCTGCGTTTCAGTGATGTGGCTTCAGGAATGTGCTCAGTATTTATTGCCTGTATTTAAATGTTTAGCGCGATTACATCTAACAATGGTTAGATTATGTAGGCCACTCCACATGAGTAAAAGGAGTGTGTTGAAGAGATTTTTGCATATAATACTCGGTGTATGCTTTTAGCCAGAGGAGAGATTCTTCTTATGCAAGTACAACTTTACAAAGTTTACAATTATATTTATTGAGTGCTTCATAAAATAGCATAATCATGTCAGAGAAATTAAGTATTAAAATTAGCTGGGAATTTCTTTATGACAGATGCATCATGGCTGATAAAATACTGGTATTTTGGGGTTTGAGATTCTCATGCAGAGGCAACGAATCGTTCTCATTATTCGTTTGTTTAAAAGGCATATTAAATATATTTACTCAATGCTCACCGAGTTGAACAGAAGGTGAGATGAGGGTCAGACTTCTCTGGGCCTCTGAATCCTCTTGGTTTTAAATCCTTGGGCGATAACTGGAAAGCTAAAATCTCTGGTCTCATTTTAGTGCTTAAACTTTTTCTTTAGACTAATCATCTTAAAATGGGTTAAATTGATGTATCTTTTAAGAGATTGATTAAAAGCACAGTAGTATGAGTTCATTGGTGGTTCTGCTGGTTAACCAATCCACCATCTGACTATTATGTCTCCACATTGATGTATCAGCTGGAAATTTGGTGCATTCATCTCCATAAAAACAACGTTCTGCTCCTCTGTCACTTTATTTCTTCCTATAAGGTTAACACTTTTACAGTGAAACCAGCAGTTGTTTTGTTTGTACATTTACCGCATGATGGAGTTACAGACCTCAAAGTCTCCGCCCCCAACTTATTCTTGTACATCAGATAAGCTTTGTTTGCACCAAATGCTTGCAGCTCTGATGTTCAAGACAAGATCACAACAGTCTAAAAAGTTACTTTTGAACCGACACTTAACACTAAAGAGATTAAAAAGGTGTTTTCAACGTTTTTTCAACTCCTGACATATTGCAGTGATTATGTAAATAGAAATGGCATGTTGGCGCCATCAGCTCATTTTGCTCCTGCAAGCCTCCTAAATACCTTCATTACACTAAAGCTTAATTGTTTTGTTTTTTTTCTCTTTCCCTTTACTAATCTGAAAACCATTTCTATTTATGTTGATATAAAACTATAAGTAACTCTCCCTCCTGCATCTTCAAGCCCCACCAGTAGTTCATAAACCTTTGCATGCCTCTCACCTTATGTTTTTATGTATATTCAGCAGCGGGAGGCGCCAAAGCAGTACTTCTACTTCAGTACTTTAACATCGTTTTGGTGCATATGCACACATACTTTCACTTTTTACTTGTATTTAAATACTATCTCCACTACTGACCTTGTCTTATAGCATTAAACATCACTATAGCTGTAGGCTCTTAAAGCTTAATTAAGTTTTGGTTTGGACAGGAACTTATAAAAGCACTGAAGTTCTGACAAAATGTGATATGAATATTCTACACGCTGGGAATTTTCATTTAATCACAATAATATGAGTTAGATTGAAAGGAAAAGAGAGGAAAAGTGATTTCATGCCTAATTTTCAGTACAGAAACAGCACAGTCTCTGTGGTGAAATATAGCTTCTTTTTTTTTTTTTTTTTCAAAATGTTTAATAACAAGCATGGCAACAAACATGGCATAAGAACAATGCATGTTTAGAAAAATATATCTGCAAATGTATTTTTCAGAATACACTATACATTAACTTAACCTCTACTCGATATTAAACATTAACAATTAATAGTGTCACTGTAGTCACGGTAGAAAACAACATTTTGAGTTTCCTCTAGAGAATGTCCTTTTCAGGATCAGCTTACAGCATGAGAAAGATGTAGGTAGACATTTTGGTACAGGCAAACAACCTGAGATGCCCTTATCTCGACTGACCCGCTGGCTTGTCCAGTTTTTTTATTTGGTTATTTTTCAACTATTTAACATTAAAACAAACCTTCCTTTTCCAGAAAAAAAAACTGTCCAAATAATCACAAAGTTTTTCTTACAAAATAAATTAAATTACCACATTGACAAACTACCACTCGGATTCTGAGGAATGAAACCAATATTTCTGTGTGTGACATTGTTTGCTTAGTTGCAGGGATGTGTGGCTTGTTTTTATTAAAGTCTTGGATGCTGTCATACATAAACTAAAAAAGAAATCTGATTCCTTCAAACATCTCTTTCTTCATCAGTATTCAGTCAGGATGTCACAAGGGTCAAACTATATTAAACCTCTTAATTCAAAAGACTAAAATAAATAAATGATTCATGTTGAATAACTGGGTTTGAATGAAAGAGGTATTGAAATTGAGTCTTTTTCCATCTTTGAATAAAAGAAAATAACAATGGTGGCTGTGTCTCCGTAGCTTAATCATAACTCTTCAGTGCAGACATTTTTCTCTTTAATCCCAGTTCTGTCTTTGAGGAGACTGTCAGCAGAGAAGCTCAGTATCCAGCTGGATAGCCTCCTTTCCTGGGGTCGGACTCCGCACACAGACGCTCTCCCTGCCGCACCACAGCCTGGACCACAGAGTCTGGAGTCCTCAGCAACTGCGTTACATGGTTCTTCTGGGCCAGCCCCTCCATGACACTCTGCCAAGGCACCATTACACATAAATATACAAATCAGATCAAAGATACATTATTAATCTCTGAGGGGAAATTCAGAGTTTAAGCCAGCTCGTCCAAGGTTTGACATCCAGACATGTAACATTAATGACAAAAGAATAATACAGAACCAAGCTGAAAAACTTTGGCCCCGCAGCCAGTTTTACCGCCGCTTTATAACAGGTAAGAACAGAGATACATTAGGATTGGAAGGGGGGGGGGATTTCGGGGGGAAAAAGGTCATGTAACACAAAGGTCATGAACAAACGTAATCTTATGCAGGAGCTGAACATGTTGGACTTCATAGCATTTACAATGTCCAGGCCTGGCAAGTGTTTCCATTAGTCTGAATAGCTGAGATCATGAGACATCCTGTAGCCAGAAAAGCTCTTTCACATCTTTACAGGATTTTTTTCAACTCTTCCTCCAGCAGGCTTTTTCTACTGAGAAGTTTTGACTCATCTTGTTAGGCTATTTTGAGTTCTGTTCACAGATTTTTCTATGATTGTAATAAAATGTGGATTTGTGGCTGTGTATAGTTTTGTTGCTATATCCCTCTTTTTATTTCAGCATTTTTTTTAGGTGATGTGATCTTTGCTTTTCTGGTATTTCATTTAAACTATTTTTCCTTAACCAGTGAAATGGTGGAGGGATGAGGGATCTGGCTGCAGCATAAACTCAAATTAATCCACCCCCGAAACTAACATTTAAATGGATGATTCTTTTTGTAAATCTGCATCTTTTTTCCTCCATTGTAGCCAAAAGCCCTCTATGCAGCTCCTGGACTTAATTATTCATTGGCAAACTTATGACTAGTAGCTTTATAGTGAGTAGAGATGTTTGCTCAGGTGTGGCTGCAAAGTCAAAACAGTGCCCCCCCACTGAAGAGGCTGCTAAATCCTTTCAAAGTTCTTTTAAATTTTGAGTTTCGCTGATTTGCCTTACTTGCAAATATGTTGACAATTACTTCTGAAAGATTTTTGGTATTCAAAACCTGAGCTTGGCCTCCACCATTTTCCACCCCACTGTTTCTTGTTTCAGAGTGTTAGGCAGCTGCTTCAAGGGGTCCATGGCTGCTGATGGTTTGGACCATTTTTAGGAGCCAAAATATTCGTAAAGCTTTGAATTTGTGGAAGTTTCCTGATGATGATATCAGGAGCAAAGCATCAAAAAGCTCATATTGAGCAAAGGTGCTAAAGTTCTTGCATGTCACTATAAAAGCAAAACTAGAGAAAATCCAATCAACCCTTTGAGTGTTAGTGCTCCTCTTTATTTCATTTCAGTTTTTATCCACCAAACATTTTCCATGTCCAGTTCATCTTCACTTTCATGCAGTTATGAAATGAGTTTCTACCTCAGAAAGAACAGAGAGGCGTGACTGAGCAGGATTTGCAGTCGCTTATCAGCCGACATCTTTTCATGTCACCCACCTTTTCAAAGCCCTGTTCCACCACTGTCATGTTTGGGTTAAGCTGATTATGAACTCGTGGCTCCGTCACAGCTTTCTTTAGGTCATAGTTGAAGAACAGAGAGTTCAGGATGACCTGATTTTAGCCAGAAAAAAAGAAATCTAACATAAGTACTACATATACTCCACTCTGGGAATCTACTGGATAGATTGGAGTGAATGAGTCAGACTTACTAAGGCAGTGGCAGTTGTGATTTTTGTGCCTCCAGATGCTCCAACAACCATTTTCACTCTGTTTTCTTTGTCAAAGATGATTGTGGGACACATGGAAGAGAGGGGCCTCTTGCCTGGACAGACAAACATGAGGTGTATATGACTGGATCATTTTTAACTTCTTGCTTTGAGTCTGATGCAGTTTTCACAGCTACCAGATTAGTGAAGTGGAGTGTATGGTCACACCTGGTTGGATGAAGTTGTTGGGTGACGGCGGGATTCCAAATCCATTGGTCATGTACGGAGAGCTGAAATCATCCATTTCATCATTAAAAATTATTCCAGTGGATCGAGACATGACTTTAGACCCAAAGCTGTGGAAATAAAGACCTTTTTTTTAAATCTGCATGCTCTATGCAGTATGGAAGTTTTAATTGTGATCAAAATGCAGGAACCTTACTATAGATTTATGGTGCTGGTGGCAGCCACAGCACTTCCATCCTCGGCTATGACTGACAGGTGAGCTGTCCCGTGGTTGTCTGGGACAAAATAGTCAGGCTCATAGTAGGTGTCTGGATGGGTGGTGTCATCTGTAATTTTACTCCTTATGCTATCAGCAAAGTAGTCTGAGGTCATGTTTTGGATTAGCTGAAGGGGTGCAAAACAAGTCAGTCGAAGAGGAGAAAATACAGAAAACACTAACTGATTGTGAATAGATGCCACTGAGCATTGCATTTCTCCCCAGATTTTCATTCATGTGACTTGAAGGAGACAGACTGAGTAAAGTGGGACTGGAAATGCCCCCAAAATAAAAGCATACACCTACATCAGTGATGTTTAGATACCGTGGGTCCCCCAGTCTGCTCCTCTTGGCGTAAGCAAAGCGAAAAGCCTCTACGATGCGATGGTATGTCAGAGTTTTCTCCTCAGATGTAGAAACACTTGTATCTGTGAAGTTGTACCCTGCAAAATATCAGCAGGAAGATCATTTCTGGAGTAAATTAGAACTGTCACTCTGCTCAATTATCAGGCGATGAGGCTTTTCTATCCCTTATTTCAAATTTATACAACCAATTTGTATTTGAAGCATGACTTTATACTCCTCTGCCAGAGCAGATGGAGTGATGCATGTGAATTCACTTTGGCAAACCGAAGCATTTTCTGCTTCCAAAACAGGCGGAGCGACATTCCAGGAACAACCTGGGAAACCTGACATCCTTTCTTCTGCATGGCTGCACAAACACTTGGCCAGGTTGCTCACCCTCCACTATATTGAGTATGAGTGCCAGCACAGGGCCGCTGGAGGGGGCGTCTGGAACGTGTATGGTGTATTCCCCAACATTCAGCTTCAGAGGGTTCTCATTCAGGACAGGCTGGTACTCCAACAAATCATCAAGGGTAATGATGCCACCTTGAACACGAACAGAGGTGTTATGATGAATATAAATTGAGAATCAGTTTTCACATGCATTGCTATTTGCTGGGGTGTTTCTACAATGTTTCATCTTGCTGCTCGATTATAAGTCTGGCTTATAATGGTATGGTAGCCTGTATAGCAGTGGACGAGAATACAATACAACACCTGCTGCTTGGATGTCCTCAACAATGCTCCGTGCCATTGTCCCATTATAAAAAACATCAGGCCCCTCTTCTGCTATCCTCTGGTATGTCTCAGCCAGCTTTGGGAATCTTACAATGTCGTTTTCTTTCAAGATATTCTTTTGAGAGTCACAAAACACCTCACTGAAAGATGATATTAAAAAAGGAGAACAAACATGAAACTGCAAATGTGTCGTTGTTGTTAGAAAAGAAAGAAAACTGTCATATTTCTAAACATAAAACTTGTGACGAATGCAGAGGATATTATTAAAAACAAAACAAAGCCAGTGTGAATGTAGCAGTGATTCTGATTAGAAGTATGAGATTTAATTACTGAAATGACACAAAGACAACGCTGAGCAAGCTGTCTTTTATGAGATACTGAACTAACAATGGGAAGATGACGGTGCTGCCTCTAAACCTGACCAGATATTGTTAAGAGCTGAACAGGACAACATCGATTAACCCGACAGCAACACTGAGAAATGAAAACAGTCAGTTATTAAAACACATCTTCCGAAAAGTTGAGACATTATGTAACTAAAATTTCAAAGCATCGTTTGGCATTTGTATGTTGAATAGCCATCTGTATTTCATTCTTTAAATATACCAGTTCAAATGTTTTGTGCGGAAAGAAAGATATTCTTTTCAGGAATATATTTGCTAAATGTTGAATTTCCTGCCAGAAACATATCAAATAAATTGTCACGGGACCAGGAAAAGATGGAGAAGTTGGGTCAATTTAAAAATAAACTCTTGGTGGGAAATGTCAGAATTTGATGTTGATCAGCAACCAACCAGTAACATGTTTTGGTTTAAAAGAAAAAATGAGTATGACCAAGCTTCATAATGTAATTCTCTGATATGTGTGTGCAGAGAGAGAAAAGCCAACACTGAATCTTCTGGACCTCACACAACATATAAAAACAAAACCTATGTGATTGTAATGAAAAACGCTGCAAGACTGTTTTATTGCATTAAGGAACGTCTCTGAAAACCATTTACAGAATATTTTGTCCATTGCTGAATGTACCATTGCAAGTTAAAACTACCGTTACCATACATATTTGGGGACGAAGCTTTATGTATATTTCATCAAGGTAAGGCCACGTTTCACTGGAGTATAGTTCCATGATGCAACACCGGATATTAAACTGACTTGCAGTCCAGAATCCACTGAAAGATTTTGACTCATTATGGGATTTTTTTTTTTCAAAAAGAAACAATGGAGCTCCTATACCAATGAACAAGTATCAAGATTAAAAATAATATGTCCAGTTTCCTTTGAGAGTGACATCTGTTAGTCTCTGGAATTCACAACACTCCCAGCGTGATGTGACGCTCCACTCTGCTCCATTTCCCTGCTCTACCTTTGTTTAGCATGTTGCAGGATTCAAACTTAAAATGTGCGTGCATTTTTATAATAAACATGACATCATTTCTCATCATCAACATTTCATATGATTACATTTTTTAGCATTATAATAATAGGTTGTAATAAATTATTGGCAAATATAGTATTTCATAAAACAAAATTACTGGCACTATATTGACTTTTTCAAAGTACAAAAAGGTAAACAACCCTTCATGTTCATGTTTAAGGTTTAATATTCCATGTTTAATATGTCTGAAACTGAAACTGTACATTTTGATGAGCACGTCTGAGCTGAACGATTTGGTGGAATCAGCAGAAAGATCTGGATATGTTGCCCGGACAAAGACAGCAGAAGAGGACATTCATTTATGAATTATTACTTATTTTTTGTTGATGTTGTTTTTCCTCAGCTTTTAGGAAGTATAAATGTCCTTGTCATAAAGCTGGGTAAAGCTAATCATCCTCTCCACAGCTTCATATCTGTTAAAATAAGTCGTCTCATTCCAATAATGTGGTGAGAAATAATACTTCCACCAATGCCAAACCACTGCTAAACTTTTGCATTGCTAATTGTTGGATAAATATTTGTTTTACGTTCAGGTAGTTGTAGACGAATCAGCCTCACCACATGTTGGCGTCTCCTTGAATGGAGTCTTTGCTCTTGAAGAGAGCATGAGCCAAAGCTTTCCCTATGGGAAAACCATCCCGGGCCATAGCAATGCTCGGCTCAAAGAGCTCCTTCCAAGGAAGCCTGCCATGCCTTTTGTGTGCCATCTCGTAACCTCGGATCTCTCCTGGAATGGCTATGGACAATCCACCTGTCATACAGAAACAACAGCACCATTCATTTCAATGTTACTGGTTCTTTCATCATGTACGTTGTCTGAGTGAATGATTAGCACACTAAGAGACATGAAGATATGGTGAGATATCTATAAATATCACTTTATGCACTGGTACAAGTACAAATGTACTTGGGATGATGCAGACAGGTTGTTAAGGAAGGGAGAAAGGAAACTTGGGGATTTGGATGGAGAGTTTTGAGATTAGGATATCTTATCTACCCTAAATCCCTCCTTAGCATGAATTATTGTTTTCATGTTACACCTGCAACAGACTAACAGATTGCAATCAAGTCAGATCTTTGTGAAGGAAATCTGTGCCTGGCAGACACTCTGACAGCTCACAACCAGTTGCAACCTGTACGAGAAAGCTTGGTGTTGTTGCCAAACATGTCCTCAGTGGCATTCATAGGTGCTGTCTCCCTCGCATCAATAGTTTCAACCTTCCCTGTAGAGCAGAAGTTAGAATTGATTAGTTTTTGTTTTGCTTGGGTTTTTTTTTTTTTTTTTGATGTTGTTTTTCTTATTTGACTATTTTTACCCAAAGCTGCACACTCACCTGTGGAAGCATTATAGATGACAAAGAAGAGCCCTCCCCCAATGCCCATGCTATGAGCATTCAAAAGGCCAACACATAGCAATGCAGCAATGGAAGCGTCCACGGCAGAGCCGTTTCTCTTCAAAATGTCCCTGGAAACACGTAAAGTTGCTCAAAAGCAGGAAAATACACATTCAGAGGAAAGCATCCCTCATATGTCTTCTTACCTGCCCACCTCTGAACACTTCCCAGCATCAGCAGCCACAGCAGCCTTTGAGTAGAAGTGATCTGAAGGGGAAGGGGTGTTTTTTCTCCCCAGGCCCATAAACACCCCCAGGAACAAACTTACTGCAGCCACCAGAAGGACCACCAGGCCAGCAATCAGGGACTTCCCGACCATTTTCCTGCCCCAGGAAAGATCAACAGACCCGGTAATCAGACAGGATCCTTCAGAGGAGGTGCGAGACCCATCTGGCCTTTTTAAAAATGTCAAACACGTAACCAAAGTCTGTGTTGGTTCATCATATTCCTTCAATAAAGTCCACATACCTTTCGTTTGCTGTTTGTCAACGTCTCTTGTTGGAAAATGTCGGAGAAAACAGAAGACAAACCGACTGAGCTGACAGTCAGCTGACTCTCAATAAGACCCAATGGTCAAGTGTTAAATATGACTAACTTAAGCCACTGGTGATGCAGGTCGGGTTATCCTCTGTTCTCAGGTGTGACTTCATTCAGCGTCATACCGTAACACTGATGAGCAATGGAGTTTTCTTGATTGTTGTTGTTTTTTACATGACACGTATGTGCTCCTTTTGATTGTTAAAAGGGAGAAAATAAATGTGTAAATAAAGAGGAAAAGGAGGTTGGACGACTTTCTGTTTTCTACTCTGTTAGTAACACTGATATTCAAATCTTACTTCTTTAGTGTTGAATGTTTGAATTTGTCCTCTAGTGTTCCAAACCTTTCCCTTTTCTCTGATATCAATCTGCCAAGCTTGCTGACGTGAAGGTGAGAGTGATCTGTTTACAGATGCAAGCAGCATTTAGCTCTGACTCGGGGCTCTGTGTGATTGGCTCAGCCAGCAACATTGCTATGCTCAGTAACCGTGTCACAGTCTATTTGGCTTATTCTAAAGGCATCCTCAGACCATTACAGATGCCTGGGCTGTTACTGATGACTACAGGTCCAAGCTGGCAGTAATGGTGGCTTTCGCACAGCAAATAACCTTTTATTGTACCTCAGCTAATCCAGCGTGTAACCTTGTTGCTGGGCCACTCTGACAAACCTCTGTCAAAGGAGGATATGGTCAACACTTACTGCTGCAGCAATGACTGGGTCTAAATGTAATCACTACTATCCTGTTTTGGATCTCCCAGGTTCAGAGCCACCCCAAGAAGAGGAGTTTATTCAATGGTCAGAGCTGATTTATAGAAGAAAGGAACAATTGCATTTTTGTTTGTTGTAAAAGCCTTTTTTTTAATAATCATGTACATGTTCTGTTTTTTTTTTTTTTTATTATTATTATTATTATTAAACATCTAGAGCTTAGTATCTATTTTTATCCCTCAGCCAGAGGCTTATAGAATTCATTTTGACTTATCTGGGAAGGATGCACTCACATTACCTGTCATGTTTTTGCACAATAAATGGAGAGCCTGTCTATGTACATATACATGACAACAAATCATATCTGGAGCTGCCGCTTTGTTAATGACAGGTGAAATGCAGCCTGCAAAAACAAGAAGCCGGGAATGTCATATGATTTTACTGACAGCTGAAGACCTTTTGAAGACAGGAGAGCTGCAGACAGACTGTGTGGTGTTTGCTGCACTCATAAATCTATACAATAGCTTTTTCATCAGTCAAAATGGACATATATGATTTTAGATTACTTTATTTGAATTGCAAGACAAATTAAGATGCATGCAAGTATTTTATTGCATTGGTTCCCAGACAGTTTTAATGATGTTTCCAACATGTTCATGGTCAAATCAAGCTTAATGTGGAGGAACATATTTTCTAGATTTTAGGAGATTTTTTTTTTCTTCCCAAAATACACATACTCAGATTGAGGACACCACTGCTCATAATCAGTATTTTAATCCCTATAAACTACTGGGGCATCCAAGAGGCACAAAAAAGCAAAGCTCATCCTTTTGTCACGTTCTGCATGATTTGCGTGCATTTTTCACAAAGCTGTTTGTTTTACCCTGACACAGGCTTTCTGTTCTGTCAAACCATGAACATCAGATGACAACATAAGACAGAAGCTAGAAAAGACCTGTACAGCTGTTTCCCTGTCTTAGTTTTTATTCTGATAAGTAAGCTGATAATTTGTAACAGCATGTTTTATGAAAGAAAAAAAATAATAAGCCTGCCCAAGGCTGAACTCCAGGTTGGGAATCAGTGCTTTTTAGAGTTTGCAGCACTCCATTACCATTTGCATTTGTAAAACGTCTAAACAGGGAGGAAAGAAAGAAATAACAAACATTGCAGACTCCAGATGGTCAGGTGAATTGGCCAGTGGAGTCAGTGTGTCTGGCTGTGTCCTGAATCAGCTCAGCCATGAAAAACTGGCTGCGATCAGAGGTTTGAGAAGCGGTTGTTGACAGGTTTGTGCTGAGAACTGGCAGATTTGGTACAATTAGACTGACAGAGAGATGACATGGATTTCTTGCAATATAAGCCCAAGAGGTGCCATTCATACCGTATATGAGTCAAGTTATTTCCTATGGCTGTCCAGATTTGGGACATTACACAATGCAAACTTTTGACTTCCTGAAGAAGCTGAGAAATCTAATGACTATAAATATACAGCAAAGACAGTTTTACAACATGTAATAGAAACAGACTGATTTTTATCAACATTGCTTGGAGAGTAAAAGATCTGAAAACACAAATTAGTGGCATTAGGATGATAAGTAAAATAAAAGGCAACAGTCATTCATAATAACTTCCTGGAAAATGCGCTACAGGACAGATCATGAGACATTTTAACAAACAAGGATAAGCCTGAATCATGCCAGAGAATAAAGTCCTTCAAGCTACACGGGGTCTACAAATAGATTAGAGGGTTAAGTAACTCAGAGATGTCATTTCATTTGCTGGATGCACCCTTGGGCCACCTTTATGGTTTTTCCTCTGGTAATCCAACATTAAAACTAGAAAAAACGGTGACATGAATGTTCCTCAGAGAATCATTCGTCTCAAGATGGAAAGAGAATCTGACCATTTGTGCAATGTTAGACAGCCAGCAGAGAGAAGGCTTGTGAGAAATGTCAGATTTGAGCAGCTGTAGATAAAAGGCTAACTTTTATTTCTTTTGACTGATAAATCTAAACCCTCCAGATTGGCCTGACCACTCATACATAAACAAAAACATATTCCCAGAAATATATGCAGCATAGATGCTGCATATAATATAACACTGGCTTTCAGATTCATCCAAGCCTGTCGTGGATTCAAGCCTGGGAGGAGAGACGCTCAGCAGGCACCGGATGATGTGATTGGCTGAACGCTCCACGTACACAAACCTAAACAGCAGCGTAACACAGACACGGCCGGAGGATGAAGCCGGAGCATCTTTCCCATCTAAGTCAGGCGCACGTAGCTCACGGTAGAATCAGAACTGTGACTGTGAATCAGAGAGTGCTGATTGATTTGACTGTTGGGGGATAAACTATTGTGTAGCTCTGCACCGGATCCACAGTCTGCTGACAACCAGGCAAGCCGCGCAGCGCAGCGCCAGACTGCACGGCGCTGTTTTCCATCATCCACTGAGGAGCATCCACTGGCAGCAAGGGGGAAAAATACTGGGACTGATCATGGGTTTGTCCTTTTGGTAATACTGCCACAGGAGCGTCTCAAACAGAGCCTTCATCTGTGGAATAATAACAACAACAACAACAAGAAGAAGAGCTATGGGCTCCAGACTGAGCAGGCAGAGCAGCCTGGACAATGAAAATTTCTCCAAAAAGCGACGCAAGCTTCTGGATAACACTGGAGAGGGTGACAGGAGCGGTCGGGGCGGCGGGGACTTTCTGTTTGCACTGATGCTGAAATCAGACAAACTGCCCGGGATGCTGCGGAGGACCAACCACAGCCCCTACATGAGGAGAGTCGCGTGGATTAAGGAGATACAGAAACTGCTCCGTGATCGAAGGATAGAGCAGGCGACCGACGTGCTCAAATTACTGAGGAAGGTAAGGGCTAAAGCTGCACGGTGAAGTCAGAGCAGTTTGTACACTGAACGTGCACGTTTGCACGCCAGCTATGATGGCCATGACAGAGCAACAGATGAGAAGCTGTTCATGTGTAATCGAGTAGTTTGTCTTCCAGGGTCATCTTTAGGTGTAGTTTCTGCTACTTGCCCTCTGACCATTGACCTCAGCCTAGCTCATCCTTTTTTTTTTTCCTTCTTCCAGATGACTAAACATGTGTGGCTTTGCCTCTTGGGCCACTTCCTCTTGGAGCATTTGTTTTGTGTGAAAAGTAGGCCACTCTCAGAGCAGTGTACCTGTGACACACTCTTTTCAGTGGCGGACACAGCATGTGACTCATCCCACTCTCACTGTGGGTAAACGTGCTCCGTGTTGACATTAGATTTAAAAGGATAGCCTGCACTCTAAATGAGGAAATGGTCAAGCTGCACGCTGTGTGTCATCACATTACCCCAAATTTCACTGTGCCAAGATGGGATCTGGATCTTTCTGCACACATTACACACAACTTCGCAGGGTCCCTTCTACATCTGCCTTTGTTTCTCCCAGAACCAGAATCTCATCTCTCCTCAGGCTGTTCTAAGGCTCTCATTGCCGCAACATGCCCCCCGTTATTGTTCGCCCCTTAATGTTTTTCTCTTTCAACAGCAGCCATTTAACCCTGAAGTTCAGTTTCTAGTGACTTCATTCCAAAAGGTTTTTATTTACTCTTACAACCAGGAAGGTCACAAAAATACGGATCTAGGATATGTCAAGACTTCAGTTTTCCATTGTTTATTTGTTGCTCAGGGTGTTTCTGGGACTTTAGTCTCATTCGTTTGAGGTGTTTTCTAGCCTGTAAACCAACCAAATGCATCTGAAACACAAAGGCATCAAGCCAGAAAAAAAAATACTGCCATGATACGTCTTCATATCATTTAGTGCCATTTCTCTCTACCAAGATAACAACTACAAGCAGGTATTGTAATCGTGACCTAGAAAATGTTGAAATAGGTTGAGTAAACAATGTTGGATCTTCATTAGATGTTTGTTTTTGAAGGCTTTTTTCATCTGCAGTGGCACGACAACATGCAAAATAATAAGTAGTTGCATCCTAAATGGAACGACATCCCTGGGGATCTTACTTGTTTCCTTGCCCTCAAGGCTCTTCTCTGTCTTTTAGCTATCAAACTATCCAGCGTTAATTACTCTGAAGTCTTGACACAGGAGAGAGTGGAACCTCCTTAATCAAGGCAAGGAGATAAACTGGCCAGACTCGGCTCCATGACAGCCACATCACAGGATACCTGTGCTCACTGTCTATAAATGAGCTCTGCTTTTATTAAATGAGCCTTATTTTATGTTTGCATTGCAAGCAGGTAGATGTCTGAGAGATTATGCTTTCTGAATCTGAAAGGCGTTGGATGCAGAATTAATTGCTGTGCATCAGTGAACTGGGTTCTGGGTCTGAAAATGATCTGAGTTGAGCTGCAGATGTGGGAAGGATCCGTGGCTTTGTGACACGCTTGCAAATGACAATTGATCGTGTCTAAACACAGACGGGAGATATTTTTATACCCTGCTTCTCAGAATGGCAGAAGCTGTTTCTTAACCCACTTCTGTGTTTACTGCTGCCCTTGTTAAAAGGGGAGCCCATAATGTGGATTTGCCAGCCTCCCACTCAGACTACCTATTATAATCAATGCTGAACGTGTTGCAAGGCTAAAATATGTGGATGCTTTGTGCATGTGTGTTTATGGAGACGTGTGTGTACTGTATGAAGTGTCTCAAAGCTTTCTTTTCCTTTTAAAGCTGCACAAGCTGTAAATGGCAAGTGCTTTCCATTTGTGTCATTGAGGGAGGACATGTTGATGAGGGCAGGCTGTACAATTTGGTGCACAGAGTTACAATGCTGCCTGTTGCTTGTCTCATCACACGGGAAATGTCTCGTCTCTGCAGTTGCTTGGTCTGTTTAGCTTTTTTTCTTTTACTGCCAACATTTTCTTTATCTAATTTTATGAGGAAAACTGTGATGACATGTGGCCCAAACTGGAGCTTTAGTGCTGACCTCTTTTAATAAGTGTTCATGCAGCACATCAGAAATTTACCAGGATTTGCAAACATTTTGCACCTTAACTGTCAAATATGTTCAATGACAAGAAACCAAACATAAAAGCTTTTTTATTCATTGCACTGATTGAAAATAAAATCAAGCTTCAAGATCAAATTTATTTGCCTATTTCTACAGTGAGATTTTCTACAATTAAGGATCATGTGGTTTGTGTAAAACAAAGTACAACTGGATCTAAATGGTGAGAAGTGGTTTTAACAATATATTCTGTGGCATGTTGAAAGGGCACCATGACTCTGTGCCATGGAGATGAGATTATATATGCCAAAACATCCTCAGAGAGTCCCACAAGCCCTCAACTGTCCAACTGCAGATGAAAGGCCTCCTGTCTCTTTTAATGAATATTTAAAGCAAAACACTCCTTTTATCTCTCCATTTGGAGTCACAGTGCCCTTGACACAGAAGGCACCTAACGTTTCCTTTTTTAGGTGCAAGGCTATACTGTTAGATTCTTGATTGTGTGTGTGTGTGTGTGTTTTTTTCCTTGTCGCTTACTTTTGCTGTGTATGTAATTCCTATTTTCTGCTTTGGTAGGATCTGGGCTTGGAAGGGACCTCACTCAATGACATCTTGTACAAAAATGCTGCCTTCCTCAATCTGGTGGATCCAATCTCACACGAATTACTGCTCAGTTTGGCTCGAGAGATGCAGTGTCCGAAGAAGGTCAGTTGTTTTCTGTCTCAGTTTACACCAATAAATCAATATTGATGTTAGCATTCTGGGAAAAGAAAGAAATTTCTTTAAAACAAGCTTTCTATCTTACTTGAGGTATGTTATTCTGCAGACAAATATTACATACAGGGCTCATGAAAATGAATCCTAAAAACGGACTGTATTGATACATTTTCCTGCCTAAAAACTCATAGAAAACAGAACAACTGGTCAATATCAGCAAATCTAAGCAGCTCATCAAACAGAAAGTGCAGCGCTCTTTGCCCTGAAAATAATTCATAATTCTGTATCACTTGATCACTAACAGTTATCTTGAAGTGTTTGGATGTTAGAAATGGCCACTAGCATCCGCAACATGGCTAATGAACTGCAATAACTGTTTATCTTGCCTCTCCTGTGTGCTTCCTGTGTCTTCCTCGTGCATTCTGCATGTGATTAGATTTTCTCGCTCCAGCAAGGCAACAAAATTGTGTTTTTTTTTCAGGACTAGCTGAATGATACAAGAGTAATAAAAGGCCGCTTTCTCTGTTCACTTAAAAGATATCACAAATGCAGGTTGACAGGCTTCAGAAGGTGAAAGGAAGCTTTTCCTGATTTAAAACTTAGTGATTAAAATAACCGTGAGATTTATTCTCATGTACAAAAGCAGAAACTCTCATAGCGAAAGCAGCAGCTTCGTGGTTTCTTTGTTTTTTTTTCTGTAAACCATCAACACTTTTTTTTTCTCTCTTCGACAGGATGCAGACACTATAAAGTCTTCTGATAAGATTTGTAGACAGCTGATCTACCACCTGACTCCGCACTCAAAGTGGCTGAGACAGAGCATGTCCAGACGGAAATCCCAGGCCTGGTAAGCCCTTCTGTGCAGACATACAGTCTATAATAAATCTGCAGCTCTGCACAACAGAAAGCAACATTGGGCTCAAGCAGTGAAGATTTCCATCTTTGTAGCTGACATTGAAATAGGGCAGAGCAGGCCAGGGGCTGGCCTGTCAGGAACGTCACAGCCGCAGCTGTCTGTGATATCTCCTTTTGTGTGCTACTGGCTTTGCTCTCTTGAAAACTGGCAACAAATGAGTCCATCTGCTTACAGGAGAAAATCAAAGAGATTTTAGAATCAGTTGCTCCTTATGTCAAAATGTAAACGCAGAATTAGCTTAGGGACAAATTAGTTTTTTTTTTTCAATGCTCTAAGTACCAATATTCATAAGCATAAGCATGCTATCAGGATTCTTTCTTGTATAATCGGGTATGCTACAGATGACACGACACATTCATATTCTAGGGAAGAAAACAAGAGAAGGAGACACTGTGAGCACCATGAGATCAGACAGGTTCATTATAAGTCAGTTGAGCTATCAACACAGAGAGACAGGGGTAAAGCTAAGACAACTTTGTAGGGGTTGTGCAGAATCATACACATAGCTTTTGATCTGTAAGAGCTGTTCTTTGTTTTGCTTTTGGACATTTAATTCCACCCAGAAAGGAAAGACACAGAATTTATCTGACACTCTGTATCTCTGAGACTGTGCAGACACATTACATTGCTAAAAATCCAAAAGCCCTTTTTTACTTAGTCATGTAGCCGGCTTCATAAATCAGAAGAGGGATGGTCTGACAGTGTGTGAGACAGCCAGAGCAACATGAATGATTAAAACAAAAATCCACCTTGAAACAGAATATTCAGCCAGAAGATGCCGTGTGGTCTGACAGCTTCATCTACCATTGTGTTCACGAACAAATAGCTGTCAAAGCCAGAGAGAGATGAGAAAGGGTCAGTCTGCTGTTGACTGTGAAGAGGAAATTCACTTCACAAACTCAATTTATTTGCATTTGTTGTCCTTAAAGAGAGAAGTCAACCTCAGGTTGCAGGGGTTGTCTTTCACATCTAAGGTCAGAAGACTGGTGTTATATGTGGCCATATATTAGTGGTAAATATAAAGGTACAGTCAGAAGAGAGATGATGTAGTTGATCATTAATATTGAATAACAGGTAAACAGTTATCATGGCTCTCTTTAAGACAACATCAGTCTACTGTATGAACTGTGTCTTCATAATTAACACAGATATGAGCATCTTTCCTAAATGAAAGGCTTGCAAGTCAGTCATAGTTATTACCTTTTTGGGCTGAATTTTGACTCACTTTATCATCCAACTTTATTTAGCTGCAGGCATCTTGTCTACATCTGTGCAAAAATGCAACAATCCCCACTCTGTGAGGTTTTTCTCTATTCAGAGGAACAGAAGTGTCTCAGTTCTTAGTAATGCCAAAGGATTGGTCTTTCCATCATTATCCAGCATTAGCTTAGTAAACTGACTGCTCCAAATACAGTACTGAAATGCCTCACTGATTTATTATCTAAATCTCACTAATTCTGCTAATCTATATAATTAGTTTATTTGGAATAGGCTTAATTCTTCTCTTCTGTTTTTTCCCCATTTGGCCATTTTAACATTTAATCAAACAGCCTGACTATAGACTTAATAAAAGCCATGACCCAAAATTGCTGCCAACTATTCTCATTCATTTATGTGAGCTTGAAGACAGTCAGCACTGTGTGACTTTTTTGTTGCTCCTTTTCCACATCTGTTCATTCATTTAAAAAAAAAAAAAAAAAAAAAGCCTTTTTTTTTTAAAGCATTCTCTCACTCAAGCAAATTATTATTGTGTTTTTTATGTATATGCACACATAATCTTTATTGTCAGTTTGATCTTCAAGTTGTTTGATGGAATGAAAATACAAATTAATCCCCTGTGCAGAGAAAAAAAGAACAAACTGCTTGAACCACCTTTTTGGGTCATGTTTGTAAATAAAACATCCCCACAAATTGATATCATACTGTCACGACTGATGTGGATTAGATGTCCTGCAGCACACAGGACAGCTGATAGTGTGGATGTGTGTGTGATTCCTTAAAACCGCACAGGTGCACAGTCTGCTGAACAGAATACAGCAGAAAATAAATTGAAAGTCTAGGTTGCATATCTGCAAGCAGATGTGATTAAATTGCTCATCTCACAGAGGGTTGACTTAACCCATGAGGACTGAAACTGATTATAAAGCAATGACTGAACATAAATGGTGCAGCAAAAGACAAGACTGTAAGAGCAAAGTAATAACATCCCAGAGGGAGACTCAAAAAATAAACTACTTGAAAATGAGATTTTTCCTTTTTAATATCAGCTCTCACCATCCACTAACTCATTAACACACGTAATTTAACAAGGCGAAAAATATTATTTTATATTCACACACAGTTGTTATTTAAAAAAGAACTTGCTTTACACTGACAGAATTCATATACTACTTTTATTAATTGACTCAAATGTGAAGACTCCTGAGCCAAACTGAATTCATTCGATCTAAATGTGATTGTTAATTGTTTTAATCTATATTCATTGGTATATTGTGTTGTTATTGGATCATTTCTATCCCTGCAGTACTGAGGACATATTAATTCACATTCAGATTTAGATTTATTTGTCATTTAGCAATGTCAGAAATGATAGAAAGCACAACTAAATTATAAACGGGATAAAAAGACAAACTAAAGGAAAGAAGGACCACCAAAGCAAATATAAATACAAAATTATACACATTTTACGGTTGAAAAGCTCTTGAAATGCATAACAAGAGTATGCAAGAAGTATTACTTCAGTGCTAAGTGTAGTGCAGACAGGGATTTGTTAGTTTGTTTGTATTTTTTTTTTTTTTTATTTATTTTCCTACCTGTTATTTTGGGTAGTCACAGATCAACCTTTTCCTATAGGGAAAAACATGTGTTAGCTCTGTTTTTTTTGTTTTTTCTAACACTTTTCTGTGAACCAGTTCACAATGAACTTTTGCCATCAATGTTGTTGTGGGTGTAAAAACCACATATTGCCATCTCCTCTAAGTTATCAATGCCACTCTTGTTTCCTGGTATCAGATTAAACTGGAAGAAGGATGAAAGACAGGGCGCCTTGGACATCCATTATTCCTGCTTCCTGAGCTCAAAAGGATGAGCCTGTCTGAAAAGAAGAGAGTTTTGTTATCAGAACCTATTAACACCTGCAAGGAAGCCTCTGCCATGGCCATTAGGATTTTTGTGCCTTTAGTGGAAATGAGCTTTCTGTCATAAAAAACTGACTTTGATGAAGATGCAGTGGGGCTAGCAAATGTTTCATCTTTAGCAGCCGATTAAATCCATTCGGCTTGGCTTCATAAGCAGATTTTCTGCTCTTTTTTTTTTCTTTGACTTTTTCCATTTATTATAAAATGCTTGTGTTTATCGTGATTTACCAGCTTTTAAAGTGAAGCAGAAAAATGCTGCCGAAGGCACATCTTCCTTCAACGTGACCAAAAACCACTTCAAAGCCTCACAGGTGACAGGTACTGCAGTGGGTGTCACTGTAAGTGCAAGCACCAGAGGATGCTTTAATTCACACTGGCACCACATCAGCATTACAGGCCACTTCAGTAACAGCTCAAGTTAAATGCACCGGATCCTCCTGGGTGGGCGGAGATGGGCACCAGTAAATGGAAGTGACTGAGAATAAAGGGGCAAGGGAGTGTGTAAATAATGTATACATTTTCATCTGCAATGTAAAGCAATAACCATTGCTATGGGAAGGGTACCTTCAATCTAGACATTATTCATATACTGAAGGGGTTTTTAAGCTTTTCCATGGATTACAGCTAAACAGACAGCAGAGCTGCATGAAATACTATGTGCTCAAAGCTAAAATTTAGTGTTTTCAGACACTGTCAACCTAACCAGATGACATGCAAAACACACACGTCTTAGCCATTCCTCAAAATGTGTAATTCATATCCTTATATAAATATAAAATCAACATTTAAATCTGCATACAAGTACATGTTTTGAATCTTATGTTGCGTAACATAGCAGATGTGTGTTAGTATTGCAGGATGTATTGTGAGTTCCTGTTTCTCACAATAATCAAATCTGAATTAATACAGGTGGTTAATACTACTATCAGTTCATTTCACTTGATTCAGTAAGATTTCCACCAAGATACCCTCAAGTCTGTGAATTTAATGAGCTTCTCTATAAGTAGAGCGCCTTGTGAACAGATGAACATCATGTTGCATGACCCATTTATCTACAGCAACAAGATTTTCTCTGCTGAGAGCTGGGTGGAGATATGTGATCATGGCTATTTATCTGCCTGTCTGAGCATCTGTCACCAAGATTACTGGGCCCCATTTTATGGCACTTGGAGATATTGAATGGGCAGCAGAGTATAGGCTTTAAATTTTGGTGCTGATTTGGGGCTACTTTGCTTGAGACTGTGATTTAGGATGCCAGCGTCGCCTGTGCACTTTAGGATCCATTTTAAGTTGATTTTATTTGCTTTTAAATGTTTAAAAGGTGCTGTACCTCAGTGAGCTCCTCCATCCCTATGCAACCTCTCAGGCTCTCAGGTCAGCTGACCAACATCTCCTGACTGTGCCAAAGATTAAGCAGAAGCTCAGAGGGGGCCAGGCCTTTGCAGTGGCAGCACCTAAACTATGAGCTGCTTTTATGTATTAGACAAACCTCCTCTGCACCCGCTTTTTAATCTCTGCTTAAGACCCATCTGTTTACGCTGGCCTTTTAGACAAAGTGACAAGTTGACATTTTAATCTGATCTTAGTTTATTGTAATTATTTTACTCTTCTTTCTAGTATTTTACATTTCAATGATTTCATTTGTTTTTCATTCTATTTAGTTTATTACTGTGTTGCACTTTGTTGGTTTAGAAGTGCATTAGAAAGTTGCATAGCATTGCATCGCATTACAACTTCAGTGGAAGATGCGCACACAGACTGCTCCTCTAGTTAATATTGTTGACTAGACAGTGTAAAATTCATAATGCAACAATAAGACTAGTCTTTCTTCTATCACTTTATTAAATAGTTAATATGAACATGGTGTCCATTCTCCATAGATTTGTCAGCTGACACCGTGCTAAATATGTAATACTTTACTGCACCCTTGCTGCTATCCACTTCTTCATAGCAATCATGAAAATAACATTTTTGACCTCATGTTTTATAACTTGTCCTTGCAGAGATTCTCATGGGTCCAAAACTAGAATCCAGCACTTTTTTTTTTTGCCACAGGCTATAAATTGCTGAAAGACTTAACTGTGCAGATTTCAGCATTAATTTATTTTCCATTCATCATCTTTAATGCTTTAAAACCTCGCTTAATTTGTAGCTTTACAAGTGTTATTATATTATTTCAGCAAGGCCAACAGTTCTTCATAACACAGAGCAAACTAACAAAGACATTAAGCAAATTAATCTCTTTTCTGTCCACCTCTTTGTAAATACATATATCAAAAAGTGTCCAGAACTCTTCTTCATCTTCTAAAACACAACTTAATTTTGTGTGTTAGGTTTAAACTGGTCTTGCTTTGTGCTCTGAAGACACCTGCGCTCCTTGTCCTCCATGCATCAAGCCCAGATGCCTTGGCTTCTCTGTTTACATGATGTTAAATCCCCATGCTTCGGTCTGCGTCAGCCTCCAAGCTGCACTGATTGCACCCTACTTTATTCTAAACAGGAAGCACAACATGTGGAAAAAATGACAGGCCCTAGTCAACATAAAAAATCCTCTCACTAAAACCTCGTTTTTGCATGTTTGTATTTAGTATCTCCACGAAGTCCAGTAAGATCTTTCTCTTCTTGTTTCCCAACAGTCTCAAGACAACTCTACAGAAAAAGATGTCCAGTGACACCGTGGATTTGTCAGGAATCCCTCTGTCCACTCGTGATGTCCGGCAAGTCGCGTTTTACCTCCAAAATAACAGAGACAGTGTGGTGGCTGTGGACATCAGCTTTACAGAACTCCAGGATGAGAATCTGAAGATGCTCCTGCCTCTTCTTGCCTCTCTGCCCAAACTCAGCACCCTGGCTCTCAACGGTAACCGCCTCACCCTGGCTATTCTTAAAGACCTTACAGAAATGCTCAAAGACCCCAAGAAGTTCTCCAGCCTGGCATGGATCGACCTGGGAAACAATGTGGACATTTTCACCATGCCTCAGCCGCTGCTAGTGGCGTTGCGTCGACGCTGCAGCCTAAAGAGCAGCCTGCCTACCATCTACGAGTACACAGAGGGACAGCCCTACTGTTACCACCTGGAGACTTCTATAGAGGAGCCCAGTCACTATGAAGAGGAAGAGGAGGAGGAAGAAGAGGCAGATGAAGATGAAAATGATGTGGAGAATAAATTTGAGCTGGAGCCATGGGGTTTGGGAGAGAAGCAACTCTCTAAAGAGTTCACCCTTCACTACTGTGAGAGGTGATGGAGTGTTTTCTCCCCGAGGCTCCTTCAACTGTGGTTGAAATGTCGTCCCACAGCACTCTGTTACTTCCTTCGCCTTCTTGCCCTCACACCACGAGCCCAGTCACCCTTCGAGGCACAAGGGAGACCCGTGCCCACATTGTGAACTTCTCGTTCTGACACAGCTACCAAGCTATTCCTAACCATCTCTGAGTTAACCCACATCAGATACAGACAATGAAGCGACTGCCATGACGGCGGACTTACTGTGTTGGTGGATGGTGCTCTTTGGAACGAGGTGCGGTTTCATTGGAGGGGGGCTGGAAGAGTTAATGAACCAGTGCTCTCTCTCTCTCTCTCTCTCTCTCTCTCTCTCTCTCTCTCTCTCTCTCTCTCTTTCTCTCTCTTTCTCCTCCTCTATCACTCTAGCTTTCGCTGTCTTTCTCTCTGTCTCTCTGTGAAGGTAGCAGCTGAGGAGCCAATCTCAAAGAGATGTAGATCAGTTAGTTGGAGGAAGGACCAGCATCCCGGCGGCGGCTGATGCTGAACTGGTGTTAGTTGGGAAACACTGGCTCCCTCTGGGTTCTCTACCAGGACTGAGACTATCTCTGGCAGGCAGGGCCTAGCTCTACATTGTGTGTTCTCTGTTAATCTCTCAACAAAAGCTATGACACAAGTTCAACAGACTATACAGCCGACAACCCATCACGTGACACTGGCAAAACTGCTAAGTCGACTTTTTGCGTTTTCCCCCCCTTTCCAAATGTCCACTTGTGAATGCCCATGCAGCCCTTGTGTAGATGTAAATGAGGACACAAAACATGGTTCTGTTGTGTTTCCATGGGGTGTTTTTTGCACTTTGGTGAACAAAACAATCTTAGAAGACAACAGGTAGAAGTCAACAATGGGTCACTGTCACTGATTGTTTTGGTACTGGCAAGCTGATATTCAACTCTGTAGTTATTGAGCTGCAGAGCTCATTAGCCCAGAGTCTCAGTGTATTTAGGACACTAAGTGTTAATATTGTCCACTGAGTCAGAGCAGTGCTCAAAAAGCCTTTCCTATTGCTATGTATCTTCACCAGTGTGTTGCCGTTTCTTTTTCTTGTTGCTGTACCTCCCCGACCCTGTGTTACTACACTCTTTCATGATTGTTATCTATTGGTTGTAGGCCGTCTGCAGTAGCATAGAGTAATTAAGTTAGACTTAGTAAAACACTGCGACACACTTAAGGGCACTATTGTTTTAACCTTTCAGTTTCACAACAGCATATACTCTGTATATTGTTTCTAACTAGGTATTAGCAAAGCAGAGGCTGAAAGTATACTTCTTTCAGGTGAAATGATTGTTAGAAGGATCATTTAACACCAGATATGTAATTAATGTTTAATGTGTGTTATACGTGTTTGTAAAGCTAAATTGTCTGATTGCTTCAATGACTGTTTATGTTATTGTTTTGCTGTTCTGTCTCTCGTCCAGCTCAGTAATTGTGTTAATGACTAATGACTATGAAACTAAGCCCAGTGACCTCCAGCTGTAACTTTGGGCAGCAGACTAAAGTGGGCGTGTCTGGTAGGATTACACAAATTAACAGAAAATACTTTAATAATGTAATTCACAGTCAGAAAAGACATTGTTTATGAGGAATGCACCATCTGAATGTCCTCTTGGACTTAGAATCCCTGACCGCTTGGTTACGTTTCATGTGTCAATGTCAAACCTTTCCTTGTTATAGCTTGTGTGTATTTGTCTAATGCCAAGCAATGACTGCCAATAAAAGAATTTATTCAATCTGAGAAGTAATGTCTGCTTTATTTTAGCCATTATAAAAGAAATTCACAGAATGGTTGAAACATCTGGGTCACCACGAGAGCGTGCAGCTGTTCCCAGAAGCCAAGCAGCAGATTGATTTGTCCAGATTAAGCTGTAAATAGGGCAATAAAGGAAACCAGCTCAGACCATGCTGTTTGGGATTGGTAGTTGGAGTGCTGTAGTTGTGTATAGGCCAGTGGATCATCTGTGCAACTGTGTGCTGTCAGGGAAATGCCTGAGCTTGCCGCCATTTGCCACGAAAAGGCAGGGTGGTCATCACATGAGGCCCTGCCCATGATCCTCCCTTGGCAACCTTTTGTTCACGCTGCCAGACATGGTAATGTGGCATTTGCAACAGGTGGTTCCTATAAGGTCAGGGCACAGTGTGGCTGTCACACCCCCTGAGGTCCAAATACCATGTGGCAGGGCAATGCAATTCACCCTTAAAAAATCATCACTTTATCAT
This sequence comes from Telmatherina bonti, assembly GCF_933228915.1. Lineage (NCBI taxonomy): Eukaryota > Metazoa > Chordata > Actinopteri > Atheriniformes > Telmatherinidae > Telmatherina > Telmatherina bonti. Next base: position 30,873,780 of record NC_136611.1, on the reverse strand, counting down.
CTGACATTTTTTCCTTCCGATTTTATTTACTTCTCTGTACAAGAAAAGAAAAACTTTATTTCCTCCACTGTAAGTTCTATGCAGACATAGAAAATGCATTAGAGAGAACAATCAGAGACCTCACATGGAAACATCTCTGAGTTTGGGTACACAGTGTAATCATAACATCATTTTAAAACAGGCTTATAGAAGGTTACCCTTAAGTGTCTGTTGTGTTGCTATAGGCTCAAATTGCTGAAACCACCCACCCATGATGCAATGAACAGCTATCCAGACTTCCTATGCATTCTCTATGCACTTGAACGAGCATTACATGTCAGATTGTGTCTCTTTCCTGTAGTTTATGCATTTTCCTCACGGTCATTTGTCTCTACAGCTGCTTGTGGTTCCAGAACTGCATGTTTCTGTTTGCCGGTTACTGACCCCACCAATACTTTTAGTGTTGACAATTGTTTATGCTTCTGCGCTCATCTGTTCTCTTTCCTCTGTAGGTGTGCTGCTGCTCATCCTTACTCTGGTTTTGGCAAAGATTTCAACAGTTTTAGGGGAGTTTTTTTCTTTTCCCCTCTCGTGTGAAGTGCATGTTTCAGATCATTTCAACAAAAATCAACTGTTTACAATATTACATGAAAAGCCCTAACATGATTATATTAGGATTTGTCAGTACATAAATAAAATTCAGCTGAACTGAATCTGAACTATTTAATCTGATTATCTTGCTCCAGTTGTTGCATGTTCTGGCCCAAAGAAAAAAAATCATTATTATAAAGAAGCACAGAGAAGTCACGGACGGTGGAAGCACAGAGTACACCGTAGAGCCGAGGAACTGATTTTCATAACGGTGATCTCAGGTCACTGGCATTGACTGACTGACTGACAGAATATCACTTTAGTGATAAAACAAGCATTGTTAACTGTTAAATAAACTGTACCACCAGGATATTCAAGTTTTTGTCCTTTAATTTATGCAATCTCTTTAACAATAAATGTATTTAGCCCCTCATCCAATAAATCTTATAAGTCACGAATATTACCTTACACAGTAGCCCCAGTTACTTTATGTCCATCAAGTCTTGTTAAGTAAAGCCCAGTTAATACAGATTATTACAGATTATAATGGCTCATTCATATTTCTCTATCAAGTAATATTTCTAAAATGAAAATAGCTCACTTGTGACAAGTTACCCTCTAAATATGAACAGTTAATACATTTTCAGCAGAAAACATTCATTCTGAAAATACGAAAGCTATTTTTAAATGTTCATTTATTATGAAAAGTAAGAAAAAAATAAGGTAACACATTTCAAATTAAGTCAAATTTCAAACAAAGTCAATTTCACATTTGCAGCATTGAACATAAATCTAATGGCCAGAGTTCAGTTATGAAAAATGAATAAATAATTCAAGTACTAAAAGAATGCCAGATACCAGATAAAACAACATATTCACAAATAGCTTGGAATATAGTGCATTTAGGACTTAAAATGACTTACTACTATAAAGCAACTGATCACTAGTGTCCCAATATTTCACAATAGAAACATGTTGCAACAGGCAAAAATGGAAAAGAAAAACTGTCAATGGTAAGGATGTGTAAAAAAAAAAAGATTATTGAATGGATTCATTTCGTTTAACCCTCAGTTCTCTTCAGATACCATGTGTTTACAGAAGCTCAAACATGTGACAGCATGTACAGCTACTGGAACTTGTTTTGCAGTGTGTTGTCAGACAACCATTCAGCAGGACAGATTCCTTCCACTCCAGTTTTTGTGTGTTTTTAAGAAGGTCTTAAGAACTTTCATGACATCCTTTGTATTATTGCCAAAATCCTTGAATATTGGTCTCAGAAACCAGCTGCCTCTCCCAGTTTTCTGGCATCAGACACTGCACAGATGCATCCATCTTCTTTCTCCACAGCGTTAACCACGTTGTAGAATTTTTTTGCTTCTGCATGATTGTGTCCCAGAGCTTTTATAGCCTCAATTATATGCTGAGAGAAGAAGAGGGGAGGGAAATCAAATGATGCAAAAGCAGCACAATGTGTTATTTAACCAATAAAAAATAAAACATAAACCCCTCAATTTATTACCATATCAAAGCCAGGTTCAAACTTTACAGCATTTTCAGAGTCAACAAAAACAACAGGGGCTGCAATTGCATCCTTAAGGCTCCTTCCAAACCAAAGGTGGTTGATGAGCGCCTGAAAGAGAAATACAGTTATATATTGTAATATTATGAATGAGGAAGTGATGATTGTAGAGCAGGTTACGGGAATGAAGAAGACACTTGTAATGACAGTTCTAGCTAAGACAACAGTAAAGGTCATTTGTGCGCAGCAATTAATCTTAATGGCACTTAGCATGATTGCCTTTGACACATACTGAGGCCATCCCAGTCGTGATCATACTCCCACCAGTTGATCCAATCACCAGTATTTTTGACTGAGACTTCAGCACAGCGGGAGCCATGGATGAGGGAGGCTGCTCCCCTACAAACACAACAAAAGGTTTGATTGACAGGACAGACAGCTGTGATTCATACTGATCAGAGTGAGAGGAACAAGAAGACTATGACTATGAATGCAATCAATAGAGGAACTGAATGCAATGAATCAGATAATGAATGGCATCTTTTCTAAAATCTTGATGTCTTCCCTACTTTGTTCAGTATCTCATATCAGACTTTGGTTTACTTGGAAAGTAAAATTTAAATCAAAATCCAAGTTTTCCACTGCTAGCTTTTAAGTCTTTCCAGTTTGCCATGAAGTGCACAAAATGTCAGAAAATTTCCATCCTCCAGAGATTGAAAACTGGGCCTGTGAACAACCCATTCAGGTTAGAATCTGGTCGTGACATCAAAGCTGGATAAACACTGCTTGAAGAGATCTGCACATGCACCATTGATCCTCTTCTTATATTCTAAACAAATTGCTGCTTTGCAGTCAACCACTGCTTTTTCCACTGCTGGAGCTGCTTCTGCTAACTTTGACATTTTTTAAATATACAATCACAGCATATGCTGGCTGATGGAGTCATAACCAAGCCCCAATATCAGCATAGATGCCACTTTTATTATCTATGGCAGTGCCTTCACAACGATATAAAAATCGCTAAAGGCATATATGTATCACACAAACGGCTGTCAAATGAAAGCATCCTACAGATCTGAAAAGTGAAGCCAATACTGACGCGCTCTAAACCAGCTGACAGCTGAATATACTGAATAACCAGGTTATTCCATCAATTTTTTTCTCCCATGATGGCACAGGCTTATTCTAAGACAATACCAGGATTCATCAGACTTCACATATGGATTCATCCAGACTGGAAACCCCTTAAGAACCTTTGGAATGTGCTAGCAACATCTTCGCACAGCGGTCGGACTCTCCCATCATCTATACATAATCTTGGTGAAAAATTAATGCAACACTTCATGGAAATAAATCTTATGACACTGTAGATTGTTATTGAAAAAAAGCTAGACGAAATGCATGCTGTAAAAGTGGTCCAATGAAATATTAACGTGTGTGACCTTTTCTTTTGATGGCAACTGTCGTTTTTTGCCAGGCAGTGTATATTGAGCTGTTTTGAAAGCACACAGTCTTGTCGGAGCTTGTCTGTAATCTGATAAAGAATTGCTTTGGGTTAAATGGTAACGTTTGTCAGCAAAGATGACTAACAGGATGCTGAACAGATTTGACAGGAAAAATACAGGCTGAAATATTAGGAATGAAAGCTTGCTGAAAATTATCCACATATTTAAGAAACTAAAGCTTTCACACAATCACACAGATATGTAAAGGTCTGGGTATTATAGTTGGTATAATTCTTTTAAAAAAATAATTTTAATTGAAGTTATACAGAATATTGCAGACCATATTGATTGGATTATCTTTTCATGTGGTTATTCTCTGTTGATTGCAGGCTGAAAAAAAATGTGTTTAAAGGATCATCGCTTTCATTCTGGAGCCTGAAACTACTACATAGCACTGTACCTGAATATAAATAAGGACCATTTCAACCATTTTCATTCAGCTGACAGTCAACTTCTAAGAAAATACAATGAAGATACAAAAATAGAATCTAATAAATGATATCACTATAAAAAACTATAAAAGAAAGCTTGTTTTAATTCTGGAGCCTGACAGTATCACTCTGTTCGCTACCAGTATCGCTTGGTAGTTACGGAAAGGGACATAATATGCATCATGTTAAAATGATTACCAGGATTTATGCTGTCAACTTTTCCACAGAAGTCAGACAGCTCATTGTTTAGGATGACTCCAGTGCTCGGAGAGAAAACCTTGGAGCCAAAGCTGCCAAAAAAAAGACATAAAATAGGTTATTTTAATCTGGTTTTGACATCAAATTACTCTCTGCATGTAACACACCTTCACCAAACTGAACTCCCAAATGGTGTTGTCATTGAAAGCTTTTTGTTTGTGATGACTGGAGTCTTCTTTACAAAAGTCAAGTCACTTGTTCCTTATTTTTAAATCTCCATAATCTTTGTACTTTCAGACTAACATTGATATGTGTTGGCTGATTTCTGAAGCAGAATCATTCAGATACTGACATGTGGTTAATTGTGCTGGTCACCGATACAGATGATCCATCTGGAGCCAACACAGACACATGTGAGGTGCCAAAGCTGTCCAGATGTGGGGTGATGTTGTAATACTGGGGATCATGTGTCTTATCATTAATCAGGCTCTGTATGTGGTTGGCAAAGCTGTCCTCTGTGACTTTCTTTGCCATCTGTAAGTAACAGAGAGCATTTAAACACACACATACACACACTCAGAGGCACAACAAGCACATAAAAATGACTAAATCAGAACTAAATTTTAAAGGGATTTGCAAGCTATTTTAATAATTTCCTTCCCAGTTTATGTACTGCTTAAAAGAATATTGTTAATATTTAAAATATTATAAGCTTTAATATTATAAAGCTTGAAGAGAATTTAGTTTCACCGTGAAACATCTAATAACAAAAAATGACACTATCTGAATATGACGCTAACAAAACCGATTAAATTTGAGCCAAGCCAAACCATGTGATGACTTTTCAGCCCTAATAGGGTTCATTGGTTCAAAACCTGCAAATTTTACCACTTCATGTGCATCTATCTTAAATAATTATCACAGCAACTGTAACTTGACAATGAAAAAACACCAAAACATTTAGATGTAAGCCAACCAAAATACTAAATGAATTTCTAAAACAGAGTCATGGGAAAAAGCCTTCAGTATTGATTATGAAGCATTTGCTATGAACCTCACTTCAGTTAAAGCTCAACAGATACCTACACATTGGTTATTCAAATAGATTTTAATATATTTCCTCTCTATTCAGCTTTTGTTGCGCAGCGCCACTTCACAACATCATCTCTTAGACACATCAATTCTAGACAGTTCATAATAAAAAACATTGTTAAGGAAATCTTTTACTTGTAACATTAAGCTACTTTATACTATTTTATGCCATAACATGTACACTATTGCTTGAGTAAGGATCCATTTCTCCTACCATCAAACACACTTCAACTTCACTACAACAAAATAATGTTGATTAATACAACAAGAGCATGTATAAAGTAGTGGAAAAATATTTGCTGAGGGACGTTTTTGATACTTACTTCCTCTGAGCCAAACTTTGGATCCCGGATGTGCCTTTTAATTCCATTGGCAAATTTAAAAGCTTCAATATAGCGGTGATAAAACCGTGTCTTTTCTTCAGGAGTCTGGGGAGCTACTTTCAAGTTATATCCTGCAGACAAAAATAATGATTTTTCGTTAAACGGACCATTTTTAGTGTACCCTTTGTCCAAAGATTAGTTAAAATAGAATTACTTTTATTTGCCGTAAACAGAAGTCAGATCATAATCAATGCAACAAACAACAAATAAAAATGTTCATCTAGTTTGTCTTATTCAACATGTAAATGTTTCGTTTTGTGATTAGAGCAGCAGCTCTGATGTCTGTGTCCAACAAGAACCTTTCAAGATGTTGAGGATGAGGCTGAGGGTGATTCCTCCTGCTGGGGGTGGGGGAATGTACATCTGGTAGTCTCCCAAACTGACAACCCACGCATCAGTCACTGTAACTTTATATGATGCCAAATCCTGCAGTGTCAGTCTTCCTCCTGTTCAAAAACATTGAAACAGATGCTTCTTGCTGAGCAAAACTGAACAAAACCAATCTCAACTCCACATAAATCAAGACATATTATGGATTAGAGCTTCCCACTTTGGAGTCAGAGTGATCACTGCCATTCTTTACAGACCCAATTGATTTGTTCATTTATAATTAGATCATTGTGGTGGTAGGCACAGAAAATGCCTGGAAAAGAGAGAATGATGAAAGCTGCCTGACAATACCTGCCTCCTGTATGTCATGGATTAAATCCTCTGCTATTCTTCCAGAATAAAAGATCTCTGCTCCATTAGTGGCAATCTTCTCCAAAGTGTCTGCCAGCTTCTCAAATTTCACAATGTCTCCAGTTTTTAACAAGTTCCCATTTTTATCTAAATATAACTTCCTGAAGAAAAGACATGGTAGAAAATGGTCAAATGTTTTTATGGGGGATTAGGCCTCATATGTTTCAGGCACATAATAAGTGATTCCCTCTTCAGTACCGTAAGGATTGTGTCTCATTCGCATCAATGTGCTGGAGGTATCGACCTTGAACTTGAGGGATGGGGAATCCTTCTCTAGCCAGCTTGATGGTTGGCTGGAAGAGGGTTGCCCATGGCAACTTCCCATAAAGCTTGTGTGCCGTTTCATAACCTCGAATTTCTCCTGGAATTCCAATCCATTGGCTACCTGCATGGAGGGATAAAAGAGCAATCAATGCTAGAAATTAACCAGAATAATGACTCAACCTGATTTAAGATAATGATTTCTAATTCTCATAATGTTCCCCAGCAAACTTGTTTGTCATAATATATAACACAAACCATATGATATTTTGCATTTTTAATGTAGCTCAGCCTTTTGGCTTTACACTTCTGATTTTACTGTTGATCTCTGCATGTTTTTTTTCCTTCTTGAATGTTTTTTTTTGCACTAAAAATGTCTTAATGGTGTACTGTACTAGCAATTTAAATGGGCCTCATTGTATAAAATATGTCAAGACTTGATTATTTCTGGTCTTTCCACCGAGTGGTCTTGGCCCCAAGCTTAGGCTTCATCTCCATACTGGTAGGCCCCATAATGTAATCAAACTCAACTTAATAAGAATCAACACTGAGAAAAGGTATTTCCAGCTCTGAGAAAGGACTGTTAAGATTTGCTGGTTTGGACAAATGACACAAAGTATTGTTTCCTTGTCCTTTTCCAATAAGCCAAATCCCTCAAAAGCAAATGAACTACTTAATAGCAGACAGAGCAGGGGAAAAAAGGATTTTCCCTCATATAATGGGGGGTAAAAAAAAAAAAAAAACACACACACACACACACATTTGACACACCACAGCAGCAGATACCTGCCATCAGCTGAAAGGTCTTTGGACAGGAATTCAGCAAATCAGATTTCACATTTGCAGGTGCGGTCTCTCTGGAGTTGATTATTTTCACTTTACCTTTAAAAAGATTACATACTATAAGTCAGTGTTGTCACTTATTAGAATTATTGGGTTAGCTGCGTGAATATGTATGTTACCAGAGCTGTCCATCACTGTGAACATGGAGCCACCTCCGATCCCCATACTCTGCGGGTTCATGAGGGATGTGCACAAAAGCGCAGCAATGGCGCCATCTACCGCGGAGCCCCCTCTTTGAAGCATGTCCCTGTAAGATTATATGCTTGTTGTTTGCAGTAAACGTTTGTTTTGGCATAATACCAGGTAGGGGGGGAAAAGTTTTGTTTACATTTTGCATTTGAAGATAATTTTCCGGTAAGGCTGACTTCCTTGTTAGTGAGCTATCGTACAAGTTTAAACTTGTTCTACTGAATCCAGTTTATTATCATTTGCCCAGAATATTCTTTTTAAAATTATAAATATAGTTTTGTAAGAAGATGTATACAAACACGACTTGATTCTGATGATCTAAGAGGTGGTAGCATTGGAAGGCATGCGGTTTGACCTTAGTAAAGGATTTTGTGCGTAATGATCGGCTGTACTTACACGTCATTCTGTTTAATTTAATTTATTTTCTTAAAAGCCATATCAAAAGTGTTAATCACTTACCTTCCAATTTCTGAACACTTCTTTGAATCCGCAGCCACCGCAGCTTTTGAGAAAGTGCCATCTGGGCACCTGCGCTTCACGAGCACAGCTATACACACAATTATGGCAACCAAGCAGAGCAGCATTAGTGCGCAACAAGTGTATACTCTCGCCTTTGACCTCGCCATGGCTATTTCTCCTCAGTGTAGCCGAGGAATTATTAAAGTTTTTTCGGACCAGATTATCTCATCTGAAATATGACAATTTAGCCCTGTTAATGAATTGGTGAGTGACTACTCTCTCAGAGAAGGCGTGCTTGAAACCTGCTCCACCTCCTGCATGCGGAGCATGATAAGGAGGAGGAGAAAGTCGTTATAAAAAACAAGCAGTGATGGTTTTCATATTGTTTTAGTTTGAATGTATGCAGACAACTATCCCTCACTCTGGTAATAATTTGCAAAGTATCCATTCATTTATTACCGAGACATACAACCACTCACGCGCACACTCACTCTAAGAGAATATTTGAATTTTTTTTTTTTTTAATTTTACATTTTTCTATATTTATTTGTAAATATATATTTTAAGTTTTTCATTTCGTGTTCAGACTTGAGTCTGTAGGTTTAATAATTAATCTGTGTTTTATTTCTGCAATTCAAATAAAGCCCAGGGGGGCGTAATAGAGAGTTGGGGGACTCGAGCATGACAGTCAGCTTGTGCTCTCTAGAGTTGGGAAGCAGAAAAACTTATTGAACAAATTGCTGCACATTGTCATCAGGTGCGGACTTACAATTATAAAACTTGTCATACACTTATGGTTAGTTACTTATTACACTCATAAATTAGGTTTTTTTTATTAAAATGCTATCGCTAAAATGCCAGCAGAATGCTTACTATAGGCTATTATGTGTGTATCTCAACCACCCTCAGTCTCCAGTATATTGGGTCAGTCTATCGTACTGCACATGCGTAAAGAGGATCCAGGAAGAAAACAAACCATATGAAAATGCACAGCATGAATGGCAAGAAAAAAAAAAAACCAAGCAAAGAATATGAAAAGGAGCTATCCCGAAACAATACTATAAAGTGAACAAAGAAGACGAAAAGAAGAAAGCTGCCCTCAAAGTTATGTGAAGTAATGATGCCTTCTTCCCTGCGCACCAACAACATTGACGTGTGTTGGGTAGGGTCTGCCATGTGAAGATGAATGATTAGTGAATGTTGTATAAAAGACTGTTATTCACCTGTTCAGCCCTCCCTTTATAGTATATTTTAGTTTTGTGCATTTACTTGTAGTTAATATGTTCTAGGTGGCCACCCAAAAGCACTAATGTGTCATTTCTGCACACAACGTGGCTCTGAGAAATATCGTCATGACACGGACATATCGGTCAAATTGATATTGTGCGTATATAAAAGGAAACCACACCCATACACACCGATACATTCATACCCTTAACCTTATCGACATCTCTTATCATGATGTCCATCTGTAAATAAAGGACAAGCTCAACGTTAAATCCTAGACCTGGACATTTTGTTATTCATCTTAACTCATTTGAACATAATAATTGCTGTCCTAACCCGACACCCTGAAGTGACTGCTAATCCACATACAAACTAGTTACAATCCTCATTACAAGTGTGAAATATTCCTGCTATATAAGGAATATTTATTTATTCCATTTAAGACAAGAAAGCCTATTGGTCATTTTAAAGAAAGCTTTGAATTTTATTTCTATTTACCACAGAGGATGGATGGAAATCAATTATTTAGTAGTTGTTTTTTTTATACATTGAATTTCCAGGAAAACTTTCGGCTCTTTCTAAAATCATGGGTGTTTTAGCCTTTATTGTGTTAAGTTATGCATTCAAAGCAGTAAAAACTGTGTAACTTAAAGAAGTTATTAACTAGGACCTCACTGATATATCAGCTGGCTGCTAAAATCGGCCGATGATAGCCTTCTTCGAAATAATCGTCATCAGCCATAATTTTGCAGATCAAATGCCAATTTTTCCTTAATTTCTCATTGAACAGTAAATTCTGTTCAGTTTCAGGTTGTGCAGGATGATATCCTTGCAGCTTTTGTCCACTAGTTGGAGGTCTAACTCCATTCAAACCTCTGCGCTTGCTGCTGTCTTCTCAGTAACATACAGAAGCTGCAGTCAGGCAACATTACAGGAGTGAGCGATCTACATTTTACATATGACAAACTTTGTCATGTCATACATGTCATGTATCATGACCAGTGAGTGCTCTTCATTTACGTTGCATTGCTAACTTAGCTAAAGTTTCTCCCCTTCTGTGGTAGCCTATATAGTACCTATGGTACATAGTACATTAGGTATGGTACCTTATGTGATCTGTGTGTGTGCCTGTGTGTGTGTGTGTGATGCGGTCAGTGAGTTGATCTGTAACTTAAAGGGGTCATCACCTGGAAATTGCACTTTTTCAAGTTAAAACGTGTGTATTGGCGTTGACTGGAAGTGGTAACATCCCCGGAAGCCTTTTTGAAGACCGTCAAGTTTTTCTGTCTGGGGAGCAAAACTGTCCACAAGGCTAAAGTCTTGCAAACGTGTTTCTTTTTTATTTGCCCCCGGGTTTTTTGTCATCCCAGAGAGCTAATTGCGTTAACCCACCTCTGTTCTAGTCCTAAACACACCCCTCTTCTACAACTAAATACACCTGCTGGGCCTGCCTCACTTGCAGTTATCAACAATTTGTGAGAAGAAGTGGAAACAGCGGTCCCATGTCCACTGTTTGGTTGTCTGTTGCTAAAACCAACACCAAAAAGTTTTTTCTCTCCCTTCATCAGCAGATCAAACTACCAGGGACAGATGGATTACATTAATTTTTGCTGATAATGCACCTGCATCTTTGCGGGCTGCGGCCTCTGTTTGGGCATTTTGCAAACATGAGGGAAAAAACCAGGTGAAAATGGCATCAACCCTACTGCTGCTGAAAAGAGGGGCATTTGTAACTTTAAGCGGCTTGTTGTGTAATTTATCTGATGAAAAATAAATCTAGAAATTAATTGTGTTCCAGTTTATTGACAATGCACAGTTGTTGCAGCGAGAGGTCTCTAGAGCTCTGCTTGCCGCTCAGGGTGTTACAGCTTACTTTAGGCATACACAAACAACCTTCGCCTGGCAGCACTAGTCAAAAAAAACTACCACCAGAGGATGATAATAGTCAAAGCTGAAACAGGCCTTGAAACAGAACATTCAGTTTTTGCATGAACTTGCTAAGGCAAGCTTTCTGAACTACTTTCAACTATACAGAATATATTTTGCACTACATAAAAGAACTTTAATAAAGGAGTAGCACATTAAAAATATGCTGTCTGTCCAATTTCCACTGCAGGCTCACCATCAATGCAATTGGTAAGTTTTGCTACTGATATAAAGTTGTTTTTTTTTGTGACTGAGACTTGACTCAACCTCATGCAGATAATGCTAACGCTAATGCTAACGGGACAAGCCTAAAGGTTTAACCTCCTGCTGTGTACAAATGAGCCCCGTGTTTTATTTTCTTGTATCTGCCACATAAATGTTTGTAAAAGACTTATCTATTTTTTTATTCATGCCTGCTACCACACAGTAAGTACAGTATTCATGATGGTTAATTTGTCATAATGCCAGGGTTTTCTTCCAAACAGACATGGCAGTTGTTATCATGTAATCTAACACGGTGACATCATATCGTCTGATGCTGGCATAATTTCATCAGGGAGGATATGTATTTGTATAAAAAAGTGACATCTTACTGCTTTTTCATTTCCAATAGCATCAGATTTGATCACAGAACCATTGCCAATAACCATTAATTTCTCTGATATTTTCAAGTAATGTGTGTAAAACGGGAGCTGTGCAGGACGTAACATCTGCGGATAAATTCTACTGGTAACACAGGTCAGAAATGAGCCTCCTGGAGTCTGAAGCTGGGGAACTGTCTGTGTTCCAGAGGCTGAATTGTGTGTAGTCACCATTTACTTTTTTTCTCCCATAAAGTCCGGTGGTGGAGGGACCTGTATGTTACGGCTGAGATGTGGACCCCCACCTGATTTTATCTGGGCGGTTGCTATGGCAAAAGTCTCTGTGACTATGACGATCAGACTTCTGGCATGCATGGATCTGAAATAAATGTTTTGTTACATTCGCATCAAGCCAAATATTTATTACTTTTATTTTTATATATTTTTATCAACAGGAGGTTTGTGGGGGGGCAAACGTTGTCTGTGTATAGCAGTGTGTGAAATAAAATCAATGTGTTTTTATTATTCTGTTGTATATTTTGGTGTGTGAAAACCTGTTTTGTTTAATATGCTTTAAAAAAGAAAAAAAAAGAAAAAAAACTTTGTGTTGCCTTCGGCAGGAATGTTCTTTATAAAGTTTGATTTAATCTATTGGCATTTGTAGAAAAGACCCTCCCACTCAGTTACTTCTGCCTAGAGACTGATGACTGTTTTGCAGCAGCCAATCAGAATTCGGCTTCAGCCCCAATAAGTTGTATTACGTTTCAGTTTGTTTTTTCTATCTCAGACTCTCAGGGTGTTTTGGTGTGGTGGGCGCACACATATATCCGAAACCTGGAATATGAGCACCTTGAATAAATCCTTGAAGAATAGACATCTGGTTCAGTCCTTCCTTTGGAACACCCTGCAACGGGTCAGATCCATACAGCACCCACTAATTTCCACAGTATTACAATATTTTGATGACTCATTAACTGCAGCAATTTATACCTACGATCTATTCATGAGATGATCTGATATTTTTCTAACTTCTATTTGCAGATTTTAGTCCAGCACATCTCATGCCATGTGTAGCACCAGCGGTATATAGGTAGATGTTGGCTGATAGACTGACCCGGCAATGCAGGCAACAACTGGAACACAGCTGTCATCAAGGACTTTCCACCCTCACTTCAGAAGTACCGGTCTGTCGTCATTTTCATTCATTTTAAATACAGAAAATGATAATTAATCAAACACATATACATTCCGGAAGCTAAGAGGCACTTTTATCACTAGTTTTGATGTCAGTATCTGGTTCTGTGCAGAAAAGGAATGCAGGCGACAGCAGTAAAGATGATGTAGGAGTCTGCACATCTCTTGATACCATAGTTCCAGCCATCCCTGATCCTAACAGCCATCCCTGAAGAAGCCTCAACTCAGTCAGGAGGAAGAGAAAGATTTCTATGGAGACTTGCTCAGTGGTTCCAGAACCACGAGACATCAAATTTAACCACATTTAACCCAAAAAACTCAGCTACTATGTTCACAGAATCAATAACAAAGAGTGAAAAATAAAATTTTCATTTTATTACATTAACAATGAGCATTGATTTTATTTCTGTACACTAATAAAGACAATGTGTTTTAATGAGCTGTTATTTTTTACTTCAGCTTTACATTTTACATTCAAAAGTCAGATGCAGAAATGTGTATTTGTTAAAGTTGTGTATTTACTTTAATTCAATTGCTTTTGTTCTAAGTGACTGCAGCAAAGTTACTATTTGTTATATAAAATGGCAAGAACGTATATAATCATCTTTTAAAGTTATTTGCCTTTTGATCAGCTTTATTTCTGAATTTTTGGGTATAGAAGAGAAACCTCCCTGTACACAATCCTGCTTATAAATGTTTCTTGCATTTTGTAATGAAAACGCATTTAAACAGACAGGCTCCATGACAGGATGTTGGATCAGACACGGGGGAGTTTGGATCTTCATCCTTCCTTCTGAGCACCTGAGAAATTAAAAATAGACATTTTATTTTCTAAGCACAGTAAAAAGTAATATCTTGCTGTGCCCCTGTTCTCTTTCTATTAGCAAAATTTCCACATGTGCAGCTTAACAGAGAAGATGATTAGAACAACATAAAAGATGGTTGGTGATGCTGCATATATAAAACACGGGTCTACATAGGCCTCATCAGGTGTGCTTATCTGTCTGTCTAACTGCCGGTAAGTTTGGTGTGGTGTGTGTGAGTTTGGTAGGGAAATAGATGGAGCGGTCAACATTTTTTTTACATCTCTAACTCTGGATTTTTTTAAAAAGTACATTCATAGTTTAAAAAATGATCCAACACAGAATAAAATTGAGAGGTATTAACATGAACGACATGCCTGCATCCGAGGGCTGCATAAAAAATTTTCTTCCACAAACTTATCATTATGTTGCTTACATAAAGCAAAAAACTTCTGGTCTAAATGTAAAGATAAATCCATCAGTACAGCTGCCAGTCAGAGGTTTGATGCTTTGTTGCATGTTTTGGAACCTAATTTTACAGCAGAGAGGAATTTTTTAGTTAATTGTTTAGGCTATAATTGATATTTTATTTGTTGTAAGAGTCAAACTGCCCCCCCCAAAGAAGAATTTTTTTATTCATTATCTATCCATCTATCTTCTTATCCACTTAGGCCAATTCAGGATCGCAGGAAGCTGGAGCGTATCCCATCATTATCAGCAATCATTGAGCGAAAAGCAGGTTACACACTGGACAGGCTGCCAGCCCATCACAGGGCCATTCATTCATTTATTCATTCATTATCCACACCGCTTAGTCCGATTAAGCGTCACGGGGAAGCTGGAGCCTATCCCAGCAGTCTTTGGGCAAGGGTATACCCTGAACAGGAAGCCAGTCCATCACAGGGCCAGTTATTCATTAATTATATTGTTTTATATTAATTGTCTGATTAAATCAGTTCAAAATGTTTTTCTGTCAAATATAATCAGCTTTAGCCTCAAAAAATCTATATCAGTTGGGCCACATTATTACCACCACCACATTTTACATTAAAATTATTCCTATCATTCCTATAGCTTTGTATTAATATCGTTTTAATGTGTTATATAATTTACTGCTGTAGATGTTTAACACTGAGTTAATTCTAAATAAATTAATTTACTGTTGGGCAGTTTAAGCATTTGTCATATATTTGCATTTTTCCTGTGGCATGCAATCTATTTCATGATACATTTTCCAGCAGGGCCTAGATAATACTTAGAGTTCTGGCTTAAGAAATCCCCCCTCAAAGGATGACTCTTTCAGTTCATCACAAATATCATTAAATCATTATTTTGGGGAAAGTTGGTTTCCACTGAGCAGGAAGGGTTTAAAATATGTAACCAGCAACGATAATAATGTAGAGTAGTGGAGTAGAAAGTGGGATATTTATTAAAGGGCCCAATGCCTGCCTTTGCCTAGGGCCCCAAATTTCTTAAATCCACCAATGATTGTCATACAAGATCAGCATCAAACTACTGCTCTGACTGCTGTAGTCAACAACCATGCTTGTTGTGGTGCATCTTGGGAAATGCTGTCTGCAGTACAAATCAAACAGCAGTCAATGGGAGAGTCATTAATCATACGGAAGGGTTTACTTGAGCAAAACTGGATATTAGAAGATGCTACTTTTAAAGTAAAATAATGTAAAAAACACAACATGTGGGTAAGCCTAAACAAGATGCTGGAGGCTATACCACTGACAGGATTTTTTCCATTGCCAATAAACCTTTTAGACTTAATTATTTTCTATCTATATAAATTGACATTAAGCTAATGAATTTCTAAAGAAGGTATTTTTTATTCATGAAAATCGTGTTTTATTTATACATAATTTTATACAAGTAAATGATCATTTTCATCTTATACGCTAAATAATGCTTAAATATTCTCCATGGAATATTTACAGAGCAGTCAAAATGCAATGTATGGAGCTTTTTGACAAAGTCCAAAGACATTGGTAACAACTTTTCATTATTTTTAAGAGTGTTACTGAAGTTTTAGTTTTTCTGTTTTTGTGCTATAGCTTTTTATACCAGCCTTTTCCACGTTACTTTTAAAGGCGGTGGCAGCGTGGGCTGTCAGATTTTTGTACACACTTCCAAAACCCAAATAAAATAAAAAGGGAATGATGTAGAAAATTACAAATAATTCATTTTTCTTTAAACAAAATAAAATAAAGGTGAATCATTTGTTCCAGTTAACAAAAAACCAACAAAACACCTGAAAATGGAAAAAGATAATTTCATCCTGTCTCACACCACCAGTGATTTCAAAAAAAAAAAAAAAAAAGTCTCCTGACATGACATAAATTACCTGTCTTACCTCACCGTTCTCACACTCATCAAAAAACTAATAACAGACTTTAATTAAAAATCTCTCTGTGTAAAATAACCAAATATACTAAAACATAATACAAAACATACTTTAACTTACATAGCAGCCATTTCTCATAAAAGAAAACAAAAACACATAAATGGCCTCAACACTTATTATTCCAAGACAATTAAGCGTAGAAAAAATTAAGCCTTTATGTTACCTGTAACAAGGGCGTTTTCTTAAGTCCTACCGATAGAACTAACAGGTGTACTAGGCTAGATCTGGACATGGTTTATAAACCATGCTACATGACGGTAACTATTAAATGGTAATCTTGTCCTCCAGATGAACCTGTTTTGCAGTGTGTTGTCAGACAACCATTCAGCAGGACAGATTCCTTCCACTGCAGTTTTTGTGTTTTTATGTCTGTAAGGTCTTCAGAACTTTCATCACACCATTGTATTATAGCCAGTATCCTTGAGTTTTGGTCTCAGAAACCAGCTGCCTCTCCCAGTTTCCTGGCATCAGACACAGCAGAGATACATCCATCTTCTTTCTCCACAGCGTTAACCACTTTGTAGAATTTTCCTACTTTGTGTCCCAGACATCTAAGAGCTACTTGCTGAATAGAGAAGATGGGAGGGAAATCAGATTAAGCAAAGCAGTACAATGTGTTACTTAACCATGAAAAAAAGAAAAAAAAAAAAAACTTTAATTTATTACCATATCAACGTTAGGTTCCAAATTCACTACATTTTCATAGTCAACAAAAACAACAGGGGCTGCAATTGCATCCTTAAGGCTACTTCCAAACCAAAGGTGGTTGATGAGCGCCTGAAAGAGAAATACAGTTACATATTGTAATATTGTTGATAGGGTGATGATGATTATAGAAAGGGCCAGAGGAATGACGAAGACACTTGTAATGACAGTTCTAGCTAAGACAACAGTAAAGGTCATTTGTGCGCAGCAATTAATCTTAATGGCACTTAGCATGATTGCCTTTGACACATACTGAGGCCATCCCAGTCGTGATCATACTCCCACCAGTTGATCCAATCACCAGTATTTTTGACTTAGACTTCAGCACAGCGGGAGCCATGGATGAGGGAGGCTGCTCCCCTACAAACACAGCAAAAGGTTTGATTGACAGGACAGACAGCTGTGATTCATACTGATCAGAGTGAGAGGAACAAGAAGATTATGACTATGAATGCAATCAATAGAGGAACTGAATGCAGTGAATCAGATAATGAATGGCATCTTTTCTAAATCTTGATGTCTTCCCCTACTTTGTTCAGTATCTCATATCAGACTTTGGTTTACTTGGAAAGTAACATTTAAATCAAAATCCAAGTTTTCCACTGCTAGCTTTTAAGTCTTTCCAGTTTGCCATGAAGTGCACAAAATGTCAGAAAATTTCCATCCTCCAGAGATTGAAAACTGGGCCTGTGAACAACCCATTCAGGTTAGAATCTGGTCGTGATGTCAAAGCTGGATAAACACTGCTTGAAGAGATCTGCACATGCACCATTGATCCTCTTCTTATAGGATGTTGGTACCGCACAACAAAATGTTAGTTTGTACAACAAGATGATGTCGTCATTGAGCCACTTCTGGTATTTAAGCCCTCCCTTTCTGTGTAAAGCTGCCTTTTGGTAATATGTTTAGGAATTTGTAAAAGTGTTCTGCCAGCTGTAGATTGTTTCTGCTCTTTTAAAAGTGTTTCCTGAAATGTAAATTTGTTTCCTCAAATAAGAATTTCATTCATTCATTCATTCATTCATTCATTCATTCGTTATCCAAACTGTTTAGTTCAATGAAGGGTCACGGGGAAGCCGGAGCCTATCCCAGCCGTCTTTGGTCAAAATGCAGGGTACACCCTGGACAGCTCGCCATTCCATCGCAGTGCCACACAGAGACAAACAAACACTCACACTCACACTCACTCCTACGGGCAATGGAAACCAAACAACCTAACATGCATGTCATTGGACAGTGGGAGGAAGCCGGAGTACCCAGAGAGAGCCCACACATACACGGGGAGAACATGCAAACTCCACACAGAACGGCCACTGTCCAAGCACCCAGCCGAAGATCGAACTAGCAACCTTTTTGCTGTGAGGCCATGCAGCCCCAAATAGGAATTTGTATTCTTAATGTATTTTTTTTCTAAAATCTATATTTGTTTCCGAAAAATGTAAAAATGTTTCTTGAAATATAAATTTGTTCATTTAATGTATATTTGTTTCCTAAAATGTGAATTTGTTTTTTTTTATTAAATTTGTTTTTTAAAATTTAAACTTGGTTTTTGAAATTAAAATATGTTTTCTAAATTGTGAATTGGTCTTCAAAATGGAATCTTGTTTTCAAATTTTGAAATGTGTTTTTTGAAATATTAATTTGTTTTGCACTTCCCAGCCACCGTACAACGCTGATGCGCTCTAAACCATCTGACAGCTAATAGCTGCGGAGGGCCTATTGACAGCGTATACTGAATAACCAGGTTATTCCAGCAATGGATTTTTTTCTCCCATGATGGCACAGGCTTATTCTAAGATGACAGTGCCAGGATTGATCAGACTTAAATTTTTAGAGTGGTTCAGGGAACATGAGACATCATATTCACATGTGGATTTCCCACCAAGAGTCTAGACTGGAAACCCATTGAGAATGTTTGAATGTGCTATCAACATCTTTGCATAGTGGTCGGACTCTCCCATTATCTACACAAAGTTTTGGTGAAATAAATCTTGTGACACAGCAGAAGGATATTTACATTGCTACAAGAAATGCATGCTGTAAAGGTGGTCCAATGAAATATTAACGTGTGTGACCTTTTCTTTTGATGGCAACTGTGTGTTTTGGCCTGGCAGTGTATATTGAGCTGTTTTGAAAGCACACAGTCTTGTCGGAGCTTGTCTGTAATCTGATAAAGAATTGCTTTGGGTTAAATGGTAACGTTTGTCAGCAACGATGACTAACAGGATGCTGAACAGATTTGACAGGAAAAACACAGGCTGAAATATTAGGAATGAAAGCCTATTGAAAATTATCCACATATTTAAGAAACTAAAACTTTCACACAATTACACAAATATGTAAAAGTCTGGGTATTATAGTTGGTATAATTCTTATAAAAAAAATAACTTTAAAAGAAGTCATATGGAATATTGCCGACCATAATGATTGGATTATTTTTTTATGTTGTTATTGTATGTTGATTGCAACCTGAAAAGAAATGTGTTTAAAGGATCATACCTTTCATTCTGGAGCTTGAAACTACTACACAGCACTGTACCTGAATACAGGACATAATATGCATCATGTTTAAATGATTACCAGGATTTATAATGTCAACTCTTCCACAGAAGTCAGACAGCTGATTGTTTAGGATGACTCCAGTGCTTGGAGAGAAGACCCTGGAGCCAAAGCTGCCAAAAAGACATAAAACAAGTTATTTTGATCTGGTTTTGACATTAAATCACTCTCTGCATGTAAGACACCTTCACCAAACTGAACTCCCTACTGGTGTTGTTACAGAGGCGTATGCAAGTGTTAGTGTGTGTGTGTGTGTGTGTGGGTGCGGTTAGGTGTGAGTGCCTGTGGGTGACACAAAGTTTTAAAATGTACACTTTCACTTTGGCAAATGTTTGGGAGAGGCAGCTGGGTAGCCGTAATTTTTGTTGACCGCTTTTCGCTCTTTGCTTTTCGCTTTTCACTTTTTGCTTTACTCCTTTGTATTTTGCTTTAGCCTTTTGTGTTTTTTTGACAATATTATTCTGTTTATTTTCTGTCAATTCCTCACCATTTGCACGTTCTCTGTATATGCCAAGCAACGCCGATCCATGTAAAATAAACTATCTTAAATGCAACTGGATCCAGCATCTCTTTAGGCCTAAGGACAAAGCACGTCACCAATATTACAGGACCCATCTCCTCTCAGCGGCTTAAGGGAAAGGAAGCCGCAATAGTTGTTGTGAAAAGCTTTTTGTTTGTGATGACTGGATTCTTCTTTACAAAGTTCAAGTCACAAAAAACATTTGTTACTTAATGTTTTAAATCTCATTGATGTTTATACTTTCAGACTAACATTGATATATGTTGGCTGATGTTTGAAGCAGAATCATTCAGATACTGACATGTGGTTAATTGTGCTGGTCACCGATACAGCAGATCCATCTGGAGCCAACACAGATACATGTGAGGTGCCAAAGCTGTCCTGAGGCAGGGCGATGTTGTAATCTTGGGGATTGTGTATCTTGTCATCATTAATCAGGCTCCGTATGTAGTTGGCAAAGCTGTCCTCTGTGAAATTCTTTGCCCTCTGTAAACACTAAAGTGCATATAAACACATACATTCACACACTCAGAGGCACAACAAGCACATAAAAATGACTAAATCAGAACTAAGTTCGAAAAGAATTTGCAACCTATTTTAATAATTTCCCTCCCAGTTTAGGTACTACTTAAAAGAATATTGTTAAAGTCAAATTTCATTATGCGCGAGTATAATTAAGTTTCATTGCTTGTTTTATGAATTTATTTTTTATATAATTCTGTTGAAGCATGGTTGCAAAGCAATGACTGCCTTTCATTGGTTAAATTTCATAGAATTTTTATTTATTATTACTTTTGTCAGATTCAAGTTATTTCTGTGACCATTGTGACTTTTTCTTTCTTTAACTGAAGGGTACCAACAATTATGTCTAGATGTATAATAACACAAAATTAGCATCAAAAGTTAGGCCATCTTTGTTAGTTAGATTCCGTAAGGTTACTCGCAAAAAAAATGGAAATAAGTCATTTATTCTTATAAGAAGCTGTGGATATCTTTTATTCCCTTGAAGTTAAAGTGACCAATGAGGTACAGTTTTTAATTGTCTTTCATTTTCAATTGGTTCGTCATGTAACTTTCATGTAACCTTTAATTTGATATATTTTGGTAAAGTTTACTCTTGCTATGTCTTGTGAATTCCCGTTTTATTTAAGTAACTTCTCTGTTTTGCTTTAAGTTCATTTCATTTAAGTTTTTTTGTATGTAATTTCTTAGTTCTGATGGCACAGTTGGGGGAATTAAGGGTCTTTTAAAGTCAAGTTGAGGACACTGTCCAGCAATAAATGCCTGTGAAAATCAAAGAACAATTTCTAGCTTGATTAAACTTCAAGAGAGGAACATAATGCTTTCCCTAAAAGATGACAATGCTCCCCTCCACAGGGTGAGGTTTATCAGAGACTGTCTCCAGTATTTGGAACTGGAGAGGATGGAAAAGCTCACCTGCTGTTCTGACCTAAGCTTCACTGAACACTTCTGGGATGTTGTTCATACCACAGTGGCCAACGTGGACACACCAGCTGACTTGTCATAATTATTGGTTGAAGAGTGGGAAACCACAGCAGTGACAAAGGCAGAAACCAGCATGAGCTGGAAATGCCTAGCTGTCGTGGCATGTATGGTTATCCCACATGCTGCATAGGACCTTGCTTGTGAATAAATAGCTAAGTTACCAATATGTCTTTTTTCTTTAGAGGTCAATCATCAAATACAACCAAAAAAGAGCCAGTAGAATAAGATGTTTGGTGATAGCAGACAAGATTTGGAAAATATTTCATGGGCACAACCACATAATCCATTCTGCAGTTCCTCTTAGGAATTCATTTTCCTTACCATTGACAAGAGAAATAAACAGACTTACCATAAGATTTATCCGAAGATACACAGTTTACTACAAATAAACAGTCAACCAAGCATAAATATCCATGCTTTTTGTGCTGTTTCTCAACTCCTAAAATCTGACTTGTACTCAGTGTTGTGCTTCTTCTACTCAAGCCAAACAATGTGATGACTTTTCAGACCTAATAGGGTTCAGTGGTTCAACACTGCAACTTTAACCACTTCATGTGCATCTATCTTGAATTATTATCACAGCAACCATATCTTGACAATGAAAAAACACCAAAACATTTAGATGTAAGCCAACCAAAATACTAAGTGAATTTCTAAAAAATTGTCATGGGAAAAAGCCTTCAATATGGATTATGAAACATTTGCTATGAACCTCACTTCTGTTATAGCTCAACAGATACCTACGCATTTGTTATTCAAATAGATTTTAATATATTTAATCTCCATTTCACAACATCATCTCTTACAGACACATTAATGCAAGCTAATTCATAGTAAAATATATAATATATATATATATATATATATATATATATATATATATATATATATATATATATATATATATATAATTATATTTTATATTTTAGGAAATCTTTTACATTAAGTTAGATATTAAACTGTTTCTTTACTTGTAACATTAAGCTATTTTATACTACTTTATGCCATAGCATGTACACTATTGCTTGAGTAAGGATCCATTTCTCCTACCATCAAACACACTTCGACTTCACTACAACAAAATAATGTTGATTAATACAACAAGAGCATGTATGAAAATATGGAAATATATTCACTGAGGGACGTTTTTGATACTTACTTCTTCTGAGCCAAACTTTGGATCCCGAATGTTCCTTTTAATTTCATTGGCAAATTTAAAAGCTTCAATATAGCGGTGATAAAACAGTTTGTTTTCTTCAGGAGTCTGGGGAGCTACTTTCAAGTTATATCCTGCAGACAAAAATGATGATTGTTGAATGGTCCATTTTTAGTGTGCCTTTTGTCCAAATATTAGTAAAAATAGCATTACTTGTATTTGCATGAAACACAAGTCAGGTCATCGTGAAAGCAACAAACATGTCAAAGTGCAACACAAATAAAACCAGTTCGTTCAAATACGATGAGCCTAAATTGACAAAAACGGGCCAAAAAATTGTTGTTAACGACAAGATGGCAGACAGCCTGTTGCCATGACAACAGGTGTTTCATTGACTTTTTTACTTGGCTTGACGTGTTAGACATGTGTACCGAATTTCGTTGTCCTACGTCAAACTAAACTTTTTTTACCCGATTCTATATGCGCCATTTTTGGCGTTTCTAGGGGGCGCTGACGAGGCATTTTTGCATTGGCATGCATACGGTCCATAGAATATTGCTATTTTCGCCAGGCTTGAGGTGTGTGCCAAGTTTTGCAACTTTTCACGGGGGCTAGGGGGGTCAGAATTGACCGAGTTGTGCTTAGAAGAATAATATAGAATAATAATAAACATTTCAACAACAATAGGGCCCTGCCATACTTCGTATGGCTCGGACCCTAAATATTCATTTAGTCTGTCCTAATCAACATGTACATTTTTTTATTTGCTTTATTTTGTGATTAGAGCAGCAGCTCTGACATATTTGTCCAGAAAGAACCTTTCATGATGTTGAGGATGAGGCTGAGGATGACTCCTCCTGCTGGGGGTGGGGGAAAGTACATCTGGTAGTCTCCCAAAGGGACAACCCATGCATCAGTCACTGTAACTTTATATGATGCCAAATCCTGCAGTGTCAGTCTTCCTCCTGTTCAAAAACATTGAAACAGATGCTTCTTGCTGAGCAAAACTGAACAAAACCAATCTCAACTCCACATAAATCAAGACATATTATGGATTAGAGCTTCCCACTTTGGAGTCAGAGTGATCACTGCCATTCTTTACAGACCCAATTCATTTGTTCATTTATAATTAGATCATTGTGGTGGTAGGCACAGAAAATGCCTGGAAAAGAGAGAATGATGAAAGCCGCCTGACAATACCTGCCTCCTGTATGTCATGGATTAAATCCTCTGCTATTCTTCCAGAATAAAAGACGTCTGCTCCATTGGTAGCAATCTTCTCCAAAGTGTCTGCCAGCTTCTCAAATTTCACATTTTTATTAGTTTTTAACAAGTTCCCATTTTCATCTGAAAATAACTTCCTGAACAAAAGACATAGTATGGACAAATGTTTTTATGGGGGGTTAGGCCTCATATGTTTCAGGCACATAATAAGTGATTCCCTCTTCAGTACCGTAAGGATTGTGTCTCATTCGCATCAATCTCCTGGATGTTTTGACCTTGAATTGGAGGGATGGGGAATCCTTCTCTAGCCAGCTTGATGGTTGGCTGGAAGAGTGTTGCCCATGGCAACTTCCCATAAAGCTTGTGTGCCGTTTCATAACCTCGAATTTCTCCTGGAATTCCAATCCATTGGCTACCTGCATGGAGGGATAAAAGAGCAATCAATGCTAGAAATGAACCAAAATAATAACTCAGCCTGATTTAAGATAATGATTTCTAATTCTCATGTTACCCTGCAAACTTGTTTGTAATAATATATAACACAAACCATATGATATTTTGCATCTATCTCAGCCTTTTGGCTTTACACTTCTGATTTTACTATTGATTTTTGCATGTTTTTTTTCCTCTTTGAACATTTTTTTGCACTAAAATGTCCTAAATGGTGTACTGTACTTGCAATTTAAATGGGCCTCATTGTATAAAATATGACAAGACTTGATTATTTCTTGTCTTTCCACTGGGTGATCGTGGCTCCAAGCTTAGGCTTCATCTCCATACTGGTAGGCCCCATAATGTAATCAAACTCAACTTAACTAGAATCAACACAGAGAAAAGGCATTTCCAGCTCTGAGAAAGGACCATTAAGATTTGCTGGTTTTGACAAATGACACAAAGTTTTGTTTTTCTTTTCTTTTTGTGACATGTTCTGTTCACTAAGCCAAATCCTCAAAAGCAAATAAATTACCTGATAACAGACAGAGCAGGGAAATAAAAGATATTTCCTCATATAATGAGGAGATAAACACATGTATGCTTTTGACACACCACAGCAGCAGATAACCTACCTGTTCTTTTTCCTTCACAGGAATTCAGCAAATCAGATTTCACATTTGCAGGTGCGGTCTCTCTTGAGTTGATTATTTTCACTTTACCTTTAAAAAGATTACATACTATCAGTTAGTGTTGTCACTTATTAGAATTATAGGGTTAGCTGCGTGAATATGTATGTTACCAGAGCTGTCCATCACTGTGAACATGGAGCCACCTCCGATCCCCATACTCTGCGGGTTCATGAGGGATGTGCACAAAAGCGCAGCAATGGCGCCATCTACCGCGGAGCCCCCTCTTTGAAGCATGTCCCTGAAAGATTTTATGCTTGTTGTTTATGATGAGGCCAGCTTTAGGCAGGGGCAAGAGGGGGCAACGCCCCCTCAAACTAAATCCTTGTCCCCTCAAATTAAATCCACCAAAAATGGATAAACTACCTAAACCTTCTCTCCCCTGTACACCTAGGTGCGTGCTGGTTGTACAACATTGCATTGCAGGACCCCCTCTTTCTCCTCCCAGTGAACAACCAATCAGCGTTTAGTATACAAATGCATTGACAAGTAGACTGATTGTTGGGTGTAAGGTTTCTCCCCCTCTGCTGCTGAGCTGCTGCAGCAGTAAAACTTCAAGGAAGTGAGGGAGTGAAGCTCTGATAAATACCTCATAGCAGTTTATATTCTGAGATAGGCTACTTAATAACTAATTAACAAAAAAAAAAGTATTATATAACATCTATATGTTGTGTCAACAGAGGATTGTTGCTTTTTTAAGTGTGAGAACCTGTCAGTGGGAGCATTGCTCAATCACACATGAGCGCTGGATGTGTGTGCCCGCTTGGAGCCAATCAGACTGAAGTAAAATGACCATTGCGTGTCAGGTCCTGTCAGAAAGCTCCGCCCAGCCTCTAGTTCTGCATGCTGGTTGGAGGACAATCACAATAACTTTTACTTTGTTGTTTTTTCTCCAACTCCCACTCGTTAACTATTTCAGCTTAGTTTAATATTTTAGTTTATTACCGGTATTTGGCTGTCTAAAGAGACATTTGTTATGCTGTTGGCTGTTAAAAATTTGATGATGGATATTTGTTTTGGGTTTTTTTTCTCATTGTAACGTGTCTATAATTTTCATATTCCGTTTCCCCCCTGAGGGAATTCCACCTTATTGTCGTCAGGGGGGTTGCATGCCTCAGTGACCCTAAGAGCTATACCAGAGGAGGCTTTAGTTTACCCAAGCTGGACAGGTCTTAGGTTAGAGGCTTGTCAAAGTGCAATCTATTTCTTCAATGTGGGACTCTACCAACAATCTTTATAGGAAAACACTTATAAACAACAAAAAGAACTGAAGCATGATGTGCACGAATGATGCCTTGTTCACATTCCTGCTGCCTCCTTCCTTATGTATGCATTCCTAGAGCCAGTCTTGTTCTACAAGTTTATGTTGGCTTAACAAGGTAGGTTATGCAATAGCGTTGTTTTTCACCTATGAAGAACATTTACTTCCTCATTCGTGAGCAATCATACGGGTTTGAATTTAGTTAATTAAATCTAATTTCTTATCATTTGCACAGTCTTCTTTATAATATTATGAATATAGTTTTGTTGGAGGATGTATACAAACATGACTTGATTCTGCTGATCTAAGAGGGGGTAGCTTATTGGGAGGCATGAAAATAGATTTGACATTTTAGCAATGGATTTTGTTCATAATGATTGGCTACCTAGGTCTTCCATATCAATCTGTTTTATTTTGATGTTTTTTGTTTGTTTGTTTATAGCCATGTCGAAAGTGTTAATCACTTACCTTCCAATTTCTGAACACTTCTTTGAATCCGCAGCCACCGCAGCTTTTGAGAAAGTGCCATCTGGGCACCTGCACTTCACGAGCACAGCTATACACACAATTATGGCAACCAAGCAGAGCAGCATTAGTGCGCAACAAGTGTATACTCTCGCCTTTGACCTCGCCATGGCTATTTCTCCTCAGTGTAGCCGAGGAATTATTAAAGTTTTTTCGGACCAGATTATCTCATCTGAAATATGACAATTTAGCCCTGTTAATGAATTGGTGAGTGACTACTCTCTCAGAGAAGGCGTGCTTGAAACCTGCTCCACCTCCTGCATGCGGAGCATGATAAGGAGGAGGAGGAGAAAGTCGTTATAAAAAACAAGCAGTGATGGTTTTCATATTGTTTTAGTTTGAATGTATGCAGACAACTATCCCTCACTCTGGTAATAATTTGCAAAGTATCCATTCATTTATTACCGAGACATACAACCACTCACGCGCACACTCACTCTAAGAGAATATTTGAATTTTTTTTTTTTTTTAAATTTTACATTTTTCTATATTTATTTGTAAATATATATTTTAAGTTTTTCATTTCGTGTTCAGACTTGAGTCTGTAGGTTTAATAATTAATCTGTTTGTGTTTTATTTCTGCAATTCAAATAAAGCCCAGGGGGGCGTAATAGAGAGTTGGGGGACTCGAGCATGACAGTCAGCTTGTGCTATCTAGAGTTGGGAAGCAGAAAAACTTATTGAACAAATTGCTGCACATTGTCATCAGGTGCGGACTTACAATTATAAAACTTGTCATACACTTATGGTTAGTTACTTATTACACTCATAAATTAGGTTTTTTATTAAAATGCTATCGCTAAAATGCCAGCAGAATGCTTACTATAGGCTATTATGTGTGTATCTCAACCACCCTCAGTCTCCAGTATATTGGGTCAGTCTATCGTACTGCACATGCGTAAAGAGGATCCAGGAAGAAAACAAACCATATGAAAATGCACAGCATGAATGGCAAGAAAAAAAAAAAACCAAGCAAAGAATATGAAAAGGAGCTATCCCGAAACAATACTATAAAGTGAACAAAGAAGACGAAAAGAAGAAAGCTGCCCTCAAAGTTATGTGAAGTAATGATGCCTTCTTCCCTGCGCACCAACAACATTGACGTGTGTTGGGTAGGGTCTGCCATGTGAAGATGAATGATTAGTGAATGTTGTATAAAAGACTGTTATTCACCTGTTCAGCCCTCCCTTTATAGTATATTTTAGTTTTGTGCATTTACTTGTAGTTAATATGTTCTAGGTGGCCACCCAAAAGCACTAATGTGTCATTTCTGCACACAACGTGGCTCTGAGAAATATCGTCATGACACGGACATATCGGTCAAATTGATATTGTGCGTATATAAAAGGAAACCACACCCATACACACCGATACATTCATACCCTTAACCATATCGACATCTCTTATCATGATGTCCATCTGTAAATAAAGGACAAGCTCAACGTTAAATCCTAGACCTGGACATTTTGTTATTCATCTTAACTCATTTGAACATAATAATTGCTGTCCTAACCCGACACCCTGAAGTGACTGCTAATCCACATACAAACTAGTTACAATCCTCATTACAAGTGTGAAATATTCCTGCTATATAAGGAATATTTATTTATTCCATTTAAGACAAGAAAGCCTATTGGTCATTTTAAAGAAAGCTTTGAATTTTATTTCTATTTACCACAGAGGATGGATGGAAATCAATTATTTAGTAGTTGTTTTTTTTATACATTGAATTTCCAGGAAAACTTTCGGCTCTTTCTAAAATCATGGGTGTTTTAGCCTTTATTGTGTTAAGTTATGCATTCAAAGCAGTAAAAACTGTGTAACTTAAAGAAGTTATTAACTAGGACCTCACTGATATATCAGCTGGCTGCTAAAATCGGCCGATGATAGCCTTCTTCGAAATAATCGTCATCAGCCATAATTTTGCAGATCAAATGCCAATTTTTCCTTAATTTCTCATTGAACAGTAAATTCTGTTCAGTTTCAGGTTGTGCAGGATGATATCCTTGCAGCTTTTGTCCACTAGTTGGAGGTCTAACTCCATTCAAACCTCTGCGCTTGCTGCTGTCTTCTCAGTAACATACAGAAGCTGCAGTCAGGCAACATTACAGGAGTGAGCGATCTACATTTTACATATGACAAACTTTGTCATGTCATACATGTCATGTATCATGACCAGTGAGTGCTCTTCATTTACGTTGCATTGCTAACTTAGCTAAAGTTTCTCCCCTTCTGTGGTAGCCTATATAGTACCTATGGTACATAGTACATTAGGTATGGTACCTTATGTGATCTGTGTGTGTGCCTGTGTGTGTGTGTGTGATGCGGTCAGTGAGTTGATCTGTAACTTAAAGGGGTCATCACCTGGAAATTGCACTTTTTCAAGTTAACAACTTAGCCCTGTTAATAAATTGCCTAAAGAAGGCATGCCTGAAACCTGCTCTTCCTCCTGCTTACGAGGTGGAGCGTCAGCTTCATACAAGCAGTGATGCGTCATACAAGCATCACTACTTGTATTTGTGATGCTTTTCATATTTCTGAGTTTGAATGCAGCCTACTGACATGCTAACAATCATCCCTCACTATGGCAATAAATTGCAAAACATCCATTCATTTATTTCCCAGACAAACAACCACTCACAAGCACACTCACTTGCTGCATGTGTCGCGTGTTTATTCTTCGCAGGGACATGGCCATGTGTCCCCTCATATCGGTGTATTTTCCCCCTATATCAAAATACGGGAGATTTACAGGAAAAATAAATATAGCTACAGCATTCTTTTGGTGGCAGAGGAATGCAGCTGAATCAGGGGGTGCAGCAGTTGAAGGACTGTCTTTATTAGTAAAAGATAACGAATGACTATTCCTTTAGTGGGTTATTTTTTTTCTTTGTCAAGTCTGTGTGCGTTCATACAATGAGTCAGTATTTAAGTTTTGTGAACTGACCTGTTTTTAATGTTTTAATTATTTGGCCTGATATTGCTATTGTTGTAGCATGCAAAAGCATGGCCCCGGTCCAGTACATAGTAATTTAGTTATTTATCCTTATTGTATTCTCTTATTTCTTTGTTCGCTACTGCATGATGTAGAAGTATTTACCTGCTGGATATGTTTATTTTTGTTCTATGGTCATGAGCTGTGGGTCATGATCGAAAGAACGAGGATGGATGGATGGATGGATGGATGGATGGATGGATGGAGTTGGTTATGAAGTGTTCTAACAGCTAAAAATGTATAGATAACCTTTTATTGTGTATTTTATGTCTGTTTCAGAAACAACACCTACAAGTCAACCCAAACAGTTATTTCCATGTTGAAAGTAATAACCCAGACCAAGAAGGAACTTGTCATTGTGCATTCTGACAGATGCCCTAATAATTAGATCATTAGACTAATTAACAAATTAGTAAAGTAGGCTACAGCATCCTAACCAAGAAAACAATCAGCATCAAACTAATCTGCATTGACTGTTGTAGTTGAAAACCATTCTTGCTGCGGTGCATCTTGGGAAATGCTGTCTGCAGCACAAATCAAACGGCAGTCAATCATAGACATACATACATTGACGCCTCATTTTGCGCTGGAGAGTGAACCAGTGCTGCCGCCATATTGGATGGGTCTCTGCTTTCGAGTCTTTCTGCAGAGTCAACTAGTTTCCCCACATAACTCTTTAAACAATGCGTACATATTACAAACAAACAAAACACTTTTCTACATAATTGGTTCATAAATTATGGTAAAACAGTTATTAAATCTACTACATAGGAAATTTTACTCCATTGATGTGTTTATGGAAAAATGTGATTTTGATGCTTCACAAAGAGAGTTTTAAAAAGGCAATTATCTCCGCCAAGGAAGTTGTGCTTTTACTAGTGTTTATCTGTTTTTTTTTTTGTTATTTGTTTTTGACTGTGTTCGAGATAACTAAAAAAAAAATCATGAACAGAACTTTAGGAAATGTAAAAAGAAAGCTGAGTAAATTTTGGTGGTGATCCGGATCACCGTTTGGATCCAGAAACTTTTTAAAGATTCTTGAACATTGAGCTTGGCAGAGGTTTGCGCTTTCTGAAAGTTTTTCAAGTTCATTTTTTAACTGATTGTACGATTTTAATACAATACTTTTATCTTTCATTTTCAGACTTTGTATAACTGCATCTCTGTATTGATAAATTTATAAATGTAAAAAAGAAAGAGTCAACCATAGTCAGTTTGTGTTAAAGATAAGTCAAAAAGTTATGGACAGACTTTTGTCAAATTTTTAGGTGTTTTTGGAAATGTGAGAAGGAAGAACTGATTTAATTTTGGTGGCGATCCGAATCATCGTTTGGATCCAGGAATTTTTAAAGGCCGCGGTGCAGGTTTGTGCTTTTCTAGTTAAGCATATGGTTGCAATAAGCGGTGAAACATTGAAAGCAGATGGTGTGGAATTATATTTCACAAATAAGATTAAATGAATTTAAAATAATTTGTTGTTTGACCAGATAAAAATACATAGATCAGTCCAAATGCATCAATAAACAATCAAATATGTTTGTATCAAGCTCATTGGGCCCATACATTTATTTATACTACAGCTATGTCTTTGTTAAATAGCATTATTAAAAAAAAATAGTATAAAAGCATGTCTTTTTTTATGTTTGACAATGACCAGTATCATAACAATATATCTGCCTTTTGTAACGAACCAAACTGTGAGAAAAATCTGGTAAAAAAAAAAAAAAAGTTGGTGAATTTATTGTTGTGGTTGGCTCTACACCTTACAAATAAATGCATTGGAGGAGACCCATCCAAGATGGCGGCGCGATGAGACGTCAGCTCATAAAGGCGGCGTGATCCTATGATCGTCTATGTGTATTATGTCTATGCAGTCAACGGAGAGTCGTGAAACATAAGGAAAGGTTTACTTGAGCAAAACAGGATATTAAAAGATACTACTTTTAAAGTAAACTAACCAAAACACAGCCTGTGAGCTAGCCTAAACAAGATGCTGTTGGCTATGCTACTGACAGGAATCTTTTTTCCATTGTCAATAAACCTCATAGAAACCTGTTTTATATATATATATATATATATATATATATATATATATATATATATATATATATATATATATATATATATATATACATACATATATATATATATATATATATATATATATATATATATATATATATATATATATATACATATATATATATGTGTGTGTGTGTGTGTGTGTGTGTAAATTATCATTTATATCTTATATAAATTATCTTAAGCACGCTAAATAATGCTGAAATATTCTCAGTGGAATAATTATAGGGCAGCCAAAACGCAATGTATGGAGCTTTTTCAGAAAGTCCAGAGACATTTGTAGCAACTGTTACTGTGCAACTGTGAAAGTTTCCGTTTTTCTCTAGTTAATTGTGCTTTAGCTTATTATTTCAAAGGACAATTAAGCATAGACAAAATGTAGTGCCTTTATATTACCTGCAGCTAGGGAGTTTTCTCAAGTCATATTGATAGAAGTAACGGGCCTAACCAGATCTGGACATAGTTTACAAAACTATGCCACATGACAGTGACCATTATTTCAATGCTTCTCTTGCATGTCCGTAAAATTAATTAGATTCAAATAAATTTAAAAAGAAATGCACTCACCAATTCTTTTCTTTTGAAAGGTAAAACCGGAAGCGCTCTTATATTCTTTGTTTGCTTCAGACTGTGAGGCTTCCCTGGTTAAGCGTCAGTATTTACATCAACATTTTCTGAAGCCTATCCAGCGCTACTATCCAGCACAGACAGGGAGTCAACCACGTCGGTAGGACCACTTTAATTTCCCCTTGTTTACTGGTGTTTGTTAGTTTCTGTCACCACTTCTTTTGTGCCATTTGGAGCTGTTTCCTGTGATGTTGGCGACTGATATCCGTCCACCGTGTGCACTGCAGTGGTGCGCAGCTTTGCCTGGAGAAACACCTGTGCGCCTCTCCTCTTCTCTGGTCACAGTCATGCATGTTGATTGGGTATGGATGCAAACGGTGCACGAATCAGCGCAACCAAACATCCACGCAGCTGTAGAGTTGGGAACATGAGCTCAGGAACTGCGATCTGTTGTTTTACCGAGGCTCAATGAGCGTTGCAGCTCTCCCAGTATGTTGGCCATTAGTTTGTGTGGCAGCTTGGCCCTGATGGCAACAACTCTAGTAGCCAGATTGGTTGGAAACAACGGAGTGATTGGAAGAATAAGGTAGGGTGTGTGTGTTTTCCATGGTTTTTCGACCAAGGGTTTGATAAGTCTATCCTAATCGGGAGCGAGTGTGCGGGGGTGGTTGTGGGGGCGTCTTGATGCTGTCAGGCAGGATGGAGAGGAGGATCTATTGGAGCGGGATTACCGGACCATTTTTGGTGAGCGCACATCGTGGACTTCTGATCACAGTTGACGCATTGCACTCCTGGCGTTGTGGCTGCTGGTCCATTAGCATTATATAACCATACCCATGTAATGCAGCCTTCTTTTGATACTTAGAATATGACTACATATCCCTCCCTTCCCCCCCAGAGGATCCATTTATGCAGCTCCAGCTGAGCAACCTATGAATGCCAATTATAAATGTGGGTGGGTTTCAGTACTGTTTATGTTTATATAATTCACTGTTCGGTGTGTGCGTGTGTGTGCGTTGTGCTTGGTAATACAAAAGGGAGATGTTTGTGTTAAATGCAGCAATGTGCCAATGACTCATGGTTTTACACAGTGCACTACAGAGTGTGTAGAAAGCGTTATTCCAAACTGTGTTCAGTGGGTGTGTGTGTGTGTGTACATGCGCGCGGATGTTCGCACTCGAAGTGCAGTCATTTTGAAGTCCACAGTGTGTGGGTGAGTTCCAGCAGGTGTGTGTTACATTTGGTGGAAAAGGATGGGAATCTGCTGTCAAGCTGATGTTTAAAAGTGGTGAAAAGAAAGCGCAGTGATACCAATGAGGAATACACCAAGAGTGCAGTTTGTGCTGTTGATATCAGCTCCAGCATTGTCCCATTGTCACATCCTCTTCTCTTCTCACCCCCCTTTTTCTCCTTTTGTCTTTGTTTTTCAGAGAACATATAACCCTAAGGCGAAGTGTCTGCCTGCATTTATCTGAAAGAACAAGCAAGGGAGCAGCACAGCCAGACATCATGCAAAGAGAAGCCTTCTCACGTTGCAGAGAGCTGAAATGTTAGGCCCGAAGAGCGAGAGTGTCAGATCAAATCAGCAGACTGTTTACATCAGACGGGGCCATAAAAGCTGCTTGACACCAGACTCCATAACCCCTTGTATATGGCTTAAGGCCCCTTTCAATCACAATCAAGAAAAGACACGTTAAGTGATCCTTCATCAGCACTTTATATTTCTATCAGATTCAGCAGTCCAGAAACGAGCCAAGATGGAGTGGTCACTAGAGAGTGTGAGGGAGATGGTGGCTGGAGGGATGCAGTCTGTAAGGGAGTGTGAAATCTGTGCTTTTGCCATAGCCATGTGTGTGCTGCTGTTGTTTATGTGGTACTGTTACAGAGTGGGCCGGGACCATGGCTCCAGCCCACTGCGAGGCAGGTATTTGGCAGGGTCTGGCCGGATCGGGGGAGTGGTGGGGGGTTTCATGAGTTCAGACTGTCGTGGCAGAGGGAAAGGAAAACATGGGTCACTGCTAGATGAGCAGAATGGATTTGCATTCTGCCAGTCATCAGAGTGCTTCCGCTGTACCAGCGCTGGCGAGAGCCTGAACCAAAGGCTCTATCACAGCTTGCAGGATTACGCCAAGCGCTACACCTGGTCAGGTATGGGCAGGGTGCACAAAGGGGTTCGGGACCAAGGCCGATACCTTAACAGCCGACCGACTATCCAGCGACCGGAGGTTTTCTTCCTTCCTGACCTGCCGTCAGCCCCTTTCTTTTCCAGAGAAGTACAGAGACATGACGTGGAGCTGCTTGAGCAAAGCTTCCCTGCCCTCCTGGCTGAGTTTGAGAGCATCTACCACCAACCTCCAGCCCGCAGTGGCTCCTCCTTGCCACCAGGGTGGAAAGCCAACAGCACTCCCCGTGGACAGTGGTGGACCTACTACCTGGTGAACCAAGGCACTCCTTTGGTCCTAAATGTCAGGAGGTGTCCGCGAGCCTGGCGAGTGCTGGGCCAGCTGCGCACGTTCATCGCCAACAATGTATTTGGAAATGCCTGCTTCTCTGTTTTGACGCCTGGAGCCCTCATTACTGAGCACTACGGTCCAACGAATGTCAGGCTGCGCTGCCACCTGGGTAAGAAGCATCCAGTGAACTGGAACTGATGAGTTTCGGTGTGTATTTAACTCAGCACAACAGCAGATCGTTTTAAAAGTAAGCATATTTACGCCAGGGAAAGAGCAACAAAGTAAATCAGCTGTTTAAACTGGACTCTGAAATTCTCTGGAGTAAAGGAAGCACGGCTGAAATGTGCCATAAGCTCAAATTATCATTTTTTACTGCACCTGAGCTTTGATTCTAAGTCCATCTGTAGTCAGTCGAATGGGTTTTAAAATGAGTAAAATAAAAATGCTAAGATCATTTTAAGCAGCTTGTTTTATTGACATGAAACGGTCCAGGAACTGTGGATAGGATGGGGTTTGTCACCTGAAGAGGTTGAACAGCTGCAAAGACTGCATGTGAAGTCCGAAATGACACAAAGATAGGCTGATTATTTTTCTCTGTTAGGTCTCAGAGTGCCTCCATCCTGTGAGCTTGTAGTTGGTGGAGAGCCACAGTGCTGGTCTGAGGGTAGCTGTCTGCTTTTTGATGACTCCTTCCTCCACAGGGCTTTCCATGATGGTAAGTAAAGATTAGAACAACTTTTTTTTTTTCCTTTTCGTTTTGTTTTATGTGCATGTATTGCTTATTTCTTTTAAGAAATCAGATGTATTTTAAAATGTGGTAAACCAATAGTTAGGCAAATGAAAAAAACAACTCAGTATATAAAACGGTCTTAGTTCAAAAACACGTCACAATGAAGTAATTGACAATGTGTGCAGGTAGTTCAGATGACGGCCCCAGGGTGGTCTTCATGGTGGATCTATGGCACCCCAATGTGGCTGCTGCTGAGAGACAAGCCTTGGACTACATTTTTACGCCTGGCCGTTTAGAGGACAAGGAAGGGAAGTAGGTGTGAGTGAGAAACCATGTCCAAGTAAAGAGACAGAAGGCATTAAAGGGAAGCCTGTAAAATTGGGGAGCAACTCTCACTTTTTTTCATTTTGTTTTCTGCCTCCTAACCAACTCTCACATTGACTGTACACATATTTTCCAACTCACACAGTATTGCTCAAAAGTCCTCTTAGCAGATGACCAAACATTGGGCCTCTTTTATTAAGTGCATTTCCGATTGTATGGTTGTGTAAAATGCAGTCATGTTCTTTTATTGTCCTTCAGTTTTGTAAGCACAGGTCAGTCCATTTAAATTATGTGAATTAATACAATACGACATTTTAGCTTGAGCCAATGGCATTTACATGTATTTTCTATTCACTTTGAAGCTGTGCAGTTTCTTAAATTATTATAGTTTGGGAAAATCTTCAGAGCAGGGTGTCATCCCTTTAAAGTACTTGGTACAACATGCAAAATACCTGGTGTGTTATTCACATATGCTTCATGAGATAAAGCTGAAATTGTACGCTTAGCTTAGCTGTTTCAGTTTTCAAAGTCTCTGAATGTAAACGTTCATTGGGATGAAGGATGATACTGAACAGCCATCATTTCTCAGTTCTCTGACTACTGGTCAACACTGAAGCCAAACTGTAGAGAGCATTGTGCAACACCTAAAGGGCATAAATGGGTCTGAATTAGTTGTGTAACTGGTGATGTTATAACCACATAATGGGTTTACGAGCTAGCCTAAACTGTTATTTAAAAATCTGAGTCACAGAGTAATCATTTATTACCTGGATCCTTCCTCCCAGGCCTTAAGAAAGCCTCATGACAACATTTGTATACATTTCCACAAGGGCTAAAATATTTAACAGTTTCACTTTTTATACTTCTCAATATATTTAGCTGAATTTTATTCCGATTGTCGGGAAAAATGCACAATTTTTTTTTTTTTTTTTAAACATCTTAAAAACTTCAAATAATGTTTATTTTTATGAATGTCTGGCCTTCCTACTAGGAGAATGTTCATCTGTAATCTGTGATTGTATCACTCGTTATTATTTTTCTTTAATCACAATATAATTAAAGATCATATGAATATATAATTTCTCTCTTCTCATCTACATACTGTTTAAATCTCTAGCAGGGACATGAAAATATAATACAGAATTAGGTTAAATATAGTCAGGATTCAAAACTGGCTATTTCTGTGTGAATATCTAAACAAAATTATCTGTAATAACAGTAGCAGAACCTTTCCTGTGCTCATCAGTAATAAATAGATCTTTCAATATGTATTTTGATAACTGAGGTCCAATGTCAGTCACGATTTGAATGTTTACAGACACAGCTCATGTCTCTGTCCTGACTCCTGCTGGTGTGGTAGTTAAATGTGCTCCCCTTTGAAAATCAGTCTCGCTTTCATATGACATGGTTAGATAAGCACATTTCTAGGTCAGATTGTACGTGTTGGCCTGTGACACCGGGCCAGACACCAGAGACGAAGCGTTTTTGGTAAATTTACTAAACTCTTGTAATTTGGTTGCATTTGATATCAGGTATTTCTGTAAATAAGGTTGAAGTACAAAAAAAATAATTTAAAAAAAAAAACCCTGAATGGTCTGAGATGTTTGAAACCGACTGTCCTCAATGCTTTAAATATTGTGTTGTCTTGATTTAGAGCTAAAGTGATTGCAAGTCCTCCTCCAATTCAAAAAGGCAACCATTGAAGTGTTTTTGATAGATTTAATTAGTATATTATGAAAAATGTTTATGAGATACTCTGTTGTTTTGTGGTTATTTTGTTTCAGTCACTGTAATTTTGCAGCACAGCATGATAGTGATTATGAAACATCACAATCCTTAATTCTCACAACAGCGCTACATGAATACACTACACGTGCACAATCTAAAAGGTAGTGAAACTGAATCTTCTGCTGCTTTACTCGTCCACACCCATCAGTTTGGTTATAATGTTTACAAAGGTGTGATCATTTACACACTGTTTACAACATCAGATGACACTGACACTCACGTAGACAGGTCCATAATTGGGTTTAAAATCAACAGTGCTGCTAATCTACCACAGGAAACAAATTACCAGAGCACTGGCTTTACACACACTGTATGATAGGGTGACCATTTTGTTTACATTTGAATTGAGGATTTGTTCTTTAACACATTCTTGTGTGGATTTTGAACAGTATTTCTGTACATTTAATAAATGGTTGAGTATCTTATTTAATCTTCTTGTGTCAGACTTGTTATTTTTACACAAACATTGCAGATCTAAATCTAGACTTCATTGTGTGTGCATTCGTTCCACTGTGCTCTGCTAGAGGAAGCTTTTTCAGGGAGATAAAGATGTCTGGAGAAATTCAACTCCTCTATTGATTATGCACTTTCATTACTGTGGTGCGTTTGAAAGTGTATAATCAATATCAGAGTGGCTTTTCAACAGAAGACTTTATTCCTCAGAAAAGCTTCCTTCAGCATAGTGTAGCTGAACAAATGCACACATATATAGAAGGCTAATGAAGAAAATAAATTATGAGACCTCTTTTAATCTAGATGCAGTTTTCTAGTGGCTACATTTAAAAGCGTAACAGTGCAAAGATGTGTTCACTGTTGTGTTGTCTTTAAAAAAAGCTGTTATCCATTTGCTTTCACTAATAACTACAAGACCCAGAAGCAATCACTGGCTTATTGATTAAAGTTTTTGTTTGACCATTACCAAATAAAAACAAGAATGTAATTGCATTTTGATCTCTTGACTGTCTTGTGCATACCCATATATATATATATATACACACATATATATATATATATATATATATATATATATACATATATATATATATATACATATATATATATATATATATATATATACATACATACATACATACATGACTGTGATGTTGGACACTGCTAAGTTCAGGTAATTGTCTAAAACTTTCAGAGGAAAGATCATTGCTTTGCTTAAACAAGGAAAAGGATACAAAAAGATAGCCAAGGCATTGAATGTTCCTTACTAAGAATACAAATGGAAGCATAGGTTGCAAGTTTTGAGTTAATGTAACAAAGCAAAGCAAGGCAAGTTTATTTGTATAGCACCTATTTATGTACAAGACAATTTAAAGTGCTTCATATGAAACATTAAAAGCATTACAGATGGTGTAAAAAAAAAAAAAAAAAAAAAAAGCATAAAAGACAACACAAATAGCAAAATCACAATAAAATAATAAATTTTCAATTAAAAGTTAATTTGCAGATGTCATGCATGGGCGCATGAGAAAAGAAATGTTTTAACCTGGATCTACATTTGGTGAAAGTTTAATCTCCATTGGCAGATTATTCCACTTGTTTGCAGCGTAACAGCTAAATGCTGCTTCTCCATGTTTAGTCTGGACTCTGGTCTGGACTAGTTGACCAGAGTCTTTGGATCGAAGGGCTCTACTTGGTTTATATTTTCTGAACATATCACAGATGTATTCTGGTCCTAAACCATTCTGGGATTTGTAAACAATCAGCAGGGTTTTAAAATCTATCCTGTGATTGACTGGAAGCCAGTGTAAAGATTTTAAAACTGGTGTGATGTGTTCAGACCTCTTAGTCCTAGTTACAGTGACTACACTACCTGAACGTGGCAGAAAAGGAAAGCTATAAGTGTGTGGTTTTTGGATGCTGCTCTGTGGAACAATAAAAACAAAACTGCAACTTCTCCAGCCTATGGATCAGTAAGTAGGTAAGTAAACTTTATTTGTAGAGCGCTTTTCACAGACACCAAGTCACAAAGTGCTTCACAATATGAAATCAGAAAATAAACATAATAAATAACCATAAAACATGTGGAGAAACACAACAATACGAGTATATAACAGTAACACCATTGGGTCTACATTGAAACTAAAAAGCTTGCCCAAACAAATATGCCTTTAAAAGCTTTTTAAAGGCATAAGGAGTTGCAGAACCTAGGGAAGTTCGTGCCAAGGACAGGGAGCGATAGCTTTGAAAGACCTGTCTTCCGCAAGTTTGTGGGACCATCAACAGGTCTTTCCTGGATGACCTCAGGCTTCGAACCAAACTGTAGGGCTTTATTAATACCGCAATGAAGCTAGGGGCCTGTCCATGTAGGGCTCGGAAAGTTCGTGCCAAGATATTAAATCGTATGCGGTACAACCTGAAGCCAGTGAAGAGACTTCAGTGTGGGTATGACATGGACTCTCCTGCTGGTGCTGGTCAAAAGCCTCGCAGCTGAATTTTGGACCGACTGAAGATGAGCCAAACATCAGCAGGATGTCTGGAGCAGGAAGAATGAAGCAGACGTTGAAAAGAACGCCTTGCCTATACAGCGAAGAATGGCGCTGGATCAGTGATGCTCAGAAGTTGCTTTGCTTCCTCTGGCTCTGGAAACATACAGCGTCTGGAGGGCAAGTTGCATTCAGACAAGTATCAGGAAATCCTGGAGGAAATGAGATACTGTCTGTGAGACAGCTGAAGACTGGGCACCACTGGACCTTCCAACAGGACTATGATCCAAGCATACCACCAAAGTCTACCAAAGCTTGGTTTCAAAAGGAGTCCTGAAGGATATTAGAGTGGCCATCACAGGCAGTTGTAGCATAGAAACCCAAGACCTTTAATGAATTGGAGACTTTGCCCAAGAGGAATGGGCTAAGATTCTACAGGAATGCAACCAGAAACTGGTGCATCACATTTGCAGCTGGTCATAAAAGCAAAAGAATGCTCTACTACTAAAAATGCTTATCATGAAGGGGCATAAATAATTCACACTGAATAATTTAAACCTGAAGCCAGCATGCAGAGGCAGTGTGATGTTTTTTAGAGCTCTTTAACAAATAAAACATATTGGTTAACAGATTCTCACATTGTTGTGGATCGGTTTTGGCCCAGTCTTATGAAGGTTAATGGAAATTTATTTTATCACAGGTCTGGAGGTTCTGCAGCAGAACTTAAATGGAGTCTAGGTCTGGACTTTGAGTCATTTCATCACTGATTCTTTTCTTGAGAATCATCCTGTATGGCTGATTGGGACATCAACTCCTGGGGAG
Organism: Telmatherina bonti; assembly: GCF_933228915.1. NCBI lineage: Eukaryota > Metazoa > Chordata > Actinopteri > Atheriniformes > Telmatherinidae > Telmatherina > Telmatherina bonti. The sequence continues at coordinate 30,832,669 of NC_136611.1, read as the reverse complement.
ATTTGCAGTCATCTTGAATTTTTTTTATGTTGTGAAAAGCCTTTTTAATTGTCAGTGGACTCTAAATGGTTTGGAAATTGCTTTAAATCTTCCCTGATTTATAGGCAGAAACAATTGCTTTTATAAAAATTATTTGATGGGCAGTTATGTGCATCTGAAAAGCAGAACCTGGCTTCTATAGCCTCTACATCAGGGTGTCAAACTCAAAAATACAGCGGGCAAAAATTTAAAATTCAAATTCATGGGCCAACATTAATATTTATTGAAAAAAATCTTCTAGCTATTTTCAATTAACTATTTTTTCATAAACTCTCCCTCATTGAAGGACCGGGCCTATTTTGCCATCTCAGTTGCAGTAGCTTGAGGTTGCTATGACTACTGTCAACAGAGGAGAGAGTCCAGTCCGGATTGCACACCAAACCACCAATAAAGCAATATGGGGTTTGTAATATTAGTACTTGTGCTGTATAATACCGGCAGGCCAGCTCTAGTAGTCAGGTATTTCCCTGGGCCAAATATAATGACAATAGGGCCAAAGTTAGCCCACGGGCCAGAGTTTGACCCCATCATCCTACAAAACCAGTTAGGGTTATGGTGTCAAAATTTTGAGGAGTTTCCACCAACTGCTTATACATTGCGGCTTAGATTTGATTAAATAATGACATCTGCAGGTGTCGCTCTTCTGTGACCACATTTGCGTTCTTATTATTTTCTTCTCAAAACAAAATAAAGCCATAGTACGGAAGAGTATTAGGGCCACTGAATAAAAAAAAAATTAATTCTGTGAAAAAAGTCACAGAGGAGGTGACTTTGGTGCTGCTTCCTCCACATCTGATGTCAATTTACAGACCATTGTCAATTAACTCTTTGGCCAGGTAAGGTCATGGCATCAATTTAAAACAAAAGTTTGGTCATTATATTCCCAGCTGCTCAGCAGGTTCATTCCAATCTGACATGCAGTGTGTAAAATGCAGTGTGTAAAACATAACTTTGAGCATAGTTTTTCGTAGATACTATACGTATCAGTAATGAGAATACGTTGAAAATGTAAAGACAGGCTCAGAGTATAGGGCCACTGAAAAAAAATTTCTGTAAATTCTGACTTCAACCTCAGAATTCTTACTTTTTTCTCAGAATTCTGACTTTAATCTCAGAAGTTTAACTACAAGTTAAGACTACAAGTGTAATGCCTGGGTTTTCAGTCGCTGTGTTCTCATTTCATTCTTTTGCAAAATTTGTCAGTTTTGACTAAAAAAAAATTGCGATTTGCAGGTATTTCCATTGAGCTGTGTATAGTGTGTAAGCCTCAGTTCAGAATTGTCAGAATTGCTGCTTATATGCAAGGAGCATGGCTACTCAGAATTCTGGCTTTAATCTCAGGATTCTGAGAAAAAAGTCAGAATTTTGATTAAAAAGTCAGAATTCTGATTTTAAAAAAAAGTCTGAATTCTGAGATTAAAGTCAGAATTCTGAGATTAAAGTCAGAATTCTAATATTAATTCAGAATTCTGAGAGCCAGAATTCTGAGGAAAAGGTCAGAATTCTGAGATTAAAGTCAGAATTCACAGAATTTCTTTTTTATTCCGTACCATGGTTCCAATCGCTATTGATCGCATCGCCAGTTAGTTCTGAGCTCCACATCCTTGGGTTTGTAAAATTTAATCGACATCCTCATGGAAAGTTGGGGAATCGTGGAGATTTTTCACCAGCCTCTACTGCCACGTCACCACCAGGTTGCCACAGAAATCATTAATGAGCAGGTGACGCGCTCTGCAGCAGCGCACGAGCCTCCTCTGCTCCGCTGTCTGCGCGCGCTCCGGTCGCGCTGGTGCACAGCAGTCAGGTGGTGAAATGTAGCTCAACTCAAAGCGGACAGGCTTCACTGAAGACCATGTTTTGACAGTGGTGGAGAAAATTATGTCGATGCACAACCCACGGAAGCAGACTAGATCAGATCCGCCGCAATGAGCGCCTCCTTTCCTAAATCTGATTCCACAACCTCCCTTCTGAAATCCTCTTCGGTGGCGAGGAGACCGACACACCTCCCTGGACAGACAGCAGATAGCCGAAGAGGTCAGCATCACCATCAGCATCACCACCGTCCCGCAGCAACCCAGAGCAGCAGCAGCAAAACGGAGGAGTCCTTCTGGTCAGCCGAGGGCGACGTGAGTGCCAGAAGACCCCTGTGCCACCCCGCTCTCAGTAGCCAGGACAGTAGTCACAATGCAGCCACGCGGGTCAAGTCCAAGTCACATGTCCCCCACAGCCAAGTCCCCCTTCTGTCGGATGCCAACGGGGACGCAGGCCAAGGAGAGAGGGAACGCTGCAGGACGTCCAAACCCGCACACCGTCACCACCGCAGGAAACACAACCGCGAGGACCACCCGCCGGCAGCAGGACCACCTGAACCTGAGCATCCCCGGCGTAATCACACGCACCCCCGCCCCGTCCCCAGGGTACCCTCTCTATCAGACAGCACCGACGACAGAGCCCCGCTTTGTGAACCGAGGGATAAGAGGGGCGGCTTGGCCAATGGCCGGGGTCAGGTCAGCAGTCCTTCCCCGTCCTCATGCTCTCTTGTCCCGCCATCCAGCAGGTCGTCACGCCGTTCGAGGAGGTCCAGTGCTGCTTCCTCCACATCTGATGTCAATTTACGGACCATTCTCAATTCACTCTTTGGCCAGGTAAGGTCATGGCATCAAGTGAAAACAAAAGTTTGGTCAATATATTCCCAGCTGCTCAGCAGGTTGATTCTGACTTGATATGCAGTGTGTAAAATGCACAAACAGGCCTATCTCAGAAAAATATAGGCTACTCTGAGTAGGATTTGGGACATCACTTCCATAACTTATCACAGTTTTGTTTTATATAGCTTAATGAGTCAGGCTGTTCTGAGGGCTGACAGATTAAAGGCTCGCTGAAGGAAAGATATTTTCCTGCAACCTGCTTCAAAATCTCTTTGAATGGATTTCTTATGATAGATTTGATTAGTTTTCATCTGTTGAAGTTTGGCTTTGTTTGTGTTGAGTACACATGGACATAAATTAGTTAATCCTGACATCCTGGCTGCAATTCATACACATTATGCTCTGCAAACAGTCCTGGACAGGCTACAGAAGAAAACCAGATTCTACGTATTTCTTATGTAATTTGTAAATACACTGCTGCCTCCTACAGATTTCCTCAATCAGGCTTCTGCTGCTTCTGATTGAAGTGGATGTGCTGAGGCAAATAAAATGTTCCAGTACCACAGAAGTGGAAATCTCTGATGTGCTAATGCCTCTTTGGTGAAAAAGACACATTTATACTTGTAGGCCACAGTCATGTTTCTGCATCATTCAGGAACATTGTGGCTGATTATGTTTTGTGTCTGAAGGCAATCACCCCGATGCCTCTGTGGCTGAGGGAGGCTGTACTCTGAGCATCAGATCTATTTATACAAAAGGAAGAAGTACAGCCTTGTGTGCCTGTCTTCTTATCAGTTCTGCCATTTTGTGTATTTTCCACATTATGAAAGCAAACAGCTTTATTTTTGCACAGAAGATCTCCACATTCCCCCAGTTTGCTTCTTGATAATTGTTGTTTACTGGGAGTATTCCACAGAAGTCGTTCTTTTGTTTCCTTGAATGGTGTTTCGATTTTTATCAGGAAATGATTTCCATATGCTGTCAAAAAGAACGGGGTCCTTGTGTAAGCATGGAAATTTCTTCCTTTGTGGCTTCAGGGAAAAACATCTTGTAGATTTCATAGTATGAAAGCCATCACTACAAATAACCAGTGAGTCAGCTTGGGAGCAGTTCAGTGAAAACATTAGCGTGACCTGAAAACGGTCTTTGATGAGACACCTACTGTTGATGGTGAAGGGTACAGTGGCAGACAGAAATGTAACACATGGTTTGAGTGCTACACGCAATACAGTTAGTGTGTACAATACATTCATCAAAGATGCTCCTTTGGCTGCAGCTTGTGGCCTGACAGGCTGTATGTGCTACAACAGATGCTCATCAGGTACAGTTAATAGCTTGAAACCTATCTTGAAGAAAACCATTTTTCTCATAAATCTTCTGTGCATGCAGACATAAGTAGTGGACGGCTTCTTTCTCTCTTATCATGTCTGTCTCTGTATGGTGCCATGTGGCTGGCGTGTTGTAGGTCAGAGTAACCTTGTAACTGCCTGCAGAGGGCAGAGGATGCTTTGTGAGAGATGAGGAGAAAAAAATCCAACTAAAAGCAGAAGATAAAAAAAAAAAAAAAACCACTCAAATTAAATCCCAAGGCTAGAAAATGGCAAACTGTTTTCTAGCATTGGAGATTGCAAGTGATGCAAAAAAAAAAAAAGAAAAGAAAAGAAAAATAGGTCATAACAGAGTGTTCTTTTAAACAGATGTTTGCAGCTCAGAAAGAATAAACCTCTTCGTGTGCAACCCTGGACATGTCAGGTGCACATTTTAAAATGAATGTATTTCCCTTGGAGAGCTAAATGCTTTTTCCATATTTCTCTTGTTTATTCTAATGTTTGGTGCTGGTGATTTTTTGCTGAAGTGTCAGTGCTGTTTACAGAATAATCAACAATTTGGCTGGTGTGACAGTTGCATGAAATATCTTTCAGACGTCTCTTTACCTTTAATAGGCATTATTCTTGGGTCACATCCCTCCCTCAGTTGCTTTCTCACTTTCCCCCTTGTGCATCCTCTCTCCATCTCACTTTCCTGCACTCTTTGGCGCGCTTAGTGTTGCTTAAGTTCATTTAGGCTAACCCAGGCTGTATGGTCAGGTCACTGTTTTCATTCTGGAGGTACAAATTAGCAACCCGGGCTTCATGGGTCTTGCTGAAAGCAGAGTTTACATTCCTTTCAAAACTGCAAACCTAACAGAGAGAAAGCCCTCATGGTCCTATTTAACGCCTTTTTTCTCCTTTGGAATGGGAAACTGCTTAAACTGGCCACTGAGAGCGGTAAGAACTTCCTCCATGCGCTGTACTCTTCATCAGATTGCTTTTGTGACACGTTTTATACTGAAACTAGACTTTTAAGTTGCATTCTCAGACGTTTCCTCTATTTAGCATTATTTCAGAACTGTTATTAGCTGCATTATTTTTTGTAACTAAATTTAAAATTTTTCCCTTTTTTCAAAATAAAGAAAAAGAAAATCAGTGGATCACTTTTTAACTATTTAGGATTAGATAGCCGCAATCTTTATTGTTATTTTTCTGTGACTACACCACAAACTGAGTTTAATTAAACTTGTGTTACAAGTGCTTCCAGATTTTCACAATCCTTTGCTATACAAGACTTATTTACCAACAAGAACTGAATGTCCCACAGAAGAAGACGTGTCTTGATGTCTCTGCTGCATAATGTCTTCTGCAGTGTCTTTTGTCTCTCGTGCCCTGCTGCTTTGCTTGCCTTTTCTCTTCCTCTGAGTATGTTTACTCTTCCTGCGACAGTGTATAGTTGTGAGGTGCCAGTCTGTACAAGTGGCAAGTAAACTGTTATGAACAATGAGTGGAAAGTTGGCATCATGTTGTTTAACAGATGTATTTAGGCTAACCTTCTGCCATGTTTTCATTTATGACATCATTACTCTTGCACACTCGTACAAAACGGACATGTAAAAATCGGCGCGGTAAAAATGTTTTTACCGCGCGAGTGTTTAAGAAGGGTTGTTTCACAAAATATGACTAGGTTGCGCTCACTTTCATTTTTAAGATTTTATGGATAAGGACAAAGTAAAAATTTATCTGATCCTTACCAACTCTTAGAATTACGGAAAATACAACCAGAGATAAACAACAGCAAATAATACAATATTATATTGTGTCATTACTTAACAAACAGCAACAAAGCCGGAGTGAAGAAGCAGTGTAAGGAAAAGTACACTCCATTATTATTACATATCTTGTTACACCACATTCAGCAGCAATATTATCTGTTTGACATTTCTCACATTGTTGTGGGAATATTTTTATTCACTGTTTTTGCTTCAGTTCAGTGACATTTGCAGGCATTGGTCTTCTTTTGTAGTTTTTTACTAGGCGTTTGACATTATTTTCATGTTTCATTAATCGATTTTTGCCAAGTTTTAGCTGATGGCTTCTTGTTTGATGTTCTTTTTCCACTGATATGCTTTGTTTTTGTTTTCATCAAATTTATTATGGCACATCGTGACCAAATTTCTCTATTTGGGTTTCATCTTTGCAGGAAACGTTCCTCCAGATGTTTTTTGGTTTAGCTGTAATGTTCTTTTAACAGAGAGGTTTCTTTTGACAATACTTTCAAACAAGTCTGTCTTCTTCAGACATTTTCTGACTGTATGTCATGAAACTTAATATTTAACATGCTAACTGAGGCATCTAGAGAGTAGTTTGCAGATGAGCTGTTTGTTTTCGGAGCGAACTTGCTGGGATGCCGTCTTCTGGGAAGATAGGCAACTGTCTTGTGAACAATCGGTCATGGAGTTGTTTAGAAATGAACCAATCACTCTTTCATTCATTTATAGTTTAACTGATAAGGGCACTTTGTAGCTTTGTATGTGCTGTAGTTCATCTGAGGTTGTATTTGACCAATTTCAAGACCTAGTAAGGAACCAATTTAAAGATATAGACATAGATACACATCACTATGAATTTGAAGACACCTTCTTTAACATAAAGCAAATTAGTGACTTTCTTATGTGAGCTTACAAATCCCTACTCTACTCATGTCTACTCTGCTCTGTGTCTGCATGCTTATGGAAAGATGCTCCAGGATGCTGAGAGGAGGCTCAGACTGGTGCTGTCATGTGAGGAGATTGGCCAGACAGACTATCTTGGGCTTTATCAGGACTCCATTGTTTCCATGACACAAAACTGCGTTTTCGTGAGCAACATATTGGGACAAACCTGTGTCTTCCTGAGTAAAGGCATGGCAAAGAGCAGGCAGGCTGTACGTAAGTCTGGACAAACGTGCTTTCATCTGCTATGTTCATATTAGCAAAGCTAGGATTTCTATTATTTCCAAACAAGCATGATAAATGCCGTCAGCTATAAAAGTAGGGAACACGTGTGTGTGTGTGGGGGGGGGGGGGGGGGGGGATTGTACTGGAAGTTCATATATAAGCGCAGAGTCAAATCAATGTGCTTTAAATTTGTTCTACCCTCAAAGTCAACGCGTGCCGATTTTTTTTTTTACACCTTGCAGGCGCCACATTACCCTTTGACGCCTTGCAGGTGTCGCACTAGATCAGCAGTTTTCACTTTTCATGTTGGAACAGGTTGAAGGTTGAGCTGATTCACCTTTACTTTGTATAGTTGTTGTTAAAATGTTACCTGTCTGGCAGTTGAACATAAAAAACTGGGTTTAATAAATAACTTTTTTATATGTTTTCAGTTCACAAACACCCACACACCAAAAGTGGCAAAACCACAAGTTTTGGAAATCACCTGCGATTTGAATAAGCCTGACGTTCAGTTTGTATAAGAGCGCTTAGACTCTTCCAGACTCCACATGCTCCCAAATGTATCGCTGAAACCTAAGATACAATGTAGATAAGTCTGGAAAGAGAGGTAAAACATGGCTGCACCCCTGTCCTAACTTTTATTTTCAATTTATAAAATCACACATGTAAAACAAATTAAAATAAGAATCATGCATTTATGATTTCAGGCTGAATTTTGTTAACTTTATGCAGGTTTGGTCTCCATCTTGTTTCCTCTTGTTGTGGAAAATGTAGTCAATTGACAGAAGGTTGTAACTTTGAAAGTGGCATCAATAACTTTAAAAGCACAAATAACCTTATATTTCTTTAAATGTCTTGACATTTGATGACTTAAAAGTAATCTGCACACTAAACAACTCATGCGGGTCGTTTTTTTACACTTCTGGGTTATTGATCATGATGGCGATTTGGATGTAGGGAGTAAACATTTTCTACTATGAAATGTCAGTGATGAAGGTTCATGGGCATAAAAATAGTTCATTTATAAAACCTTTATTTATCCAAGAAAATTACCCTTGAGACTTAAAGCTTATTTTAACAGAAGTGCTGATTGTGCTGTGTTAATTAGTGTTGGATTGCTAAATTCTTCTGGGCCCATGTGACTCTTGTTTTCTGTGTGGTTCTGTACGGTTGTTCTTCGGGCCTGACGTCAGCAGGTATGTTGTGTTTAGACATCTCACTACTCCTGCTGTTAACCCCTGAAGGCTCTGGGATATGTCTGCCTTTCTCTCTGCCCTTTAAAGGTTGCGTTCATTGTAAGCAAGCACTTAAAAAAAAAAAAAAAAGAAGAAGAAAACAGTTGGATTCTTCTGTGAACTGCAGAGTTACAATTACCGGTAGCCTACTGCTCTATAAGGATCAGCCTGTTTTTGTTGTCATGATGTGAGGCAGCTGTTCACATCTTTTCTTTTAGGCATCCTTTAGTTGAGATTAGCAACACGACGGAGGAGTGTCATGGAAAAGATCGCTGATCTAGATTTGGGCTTCACTCGGGTCACAGCGTTGTCAGTGGTATGTTTGCATGTAGCTCACAGGCAGACAAGGCTTGTTAGGATTTAATAATGCCTGCTTTTCATCTGTTGTGATTTGTTTTTAAATTGGGCATTAATAACATGTTTTACTTTAACAGGACAGAGAACTGCGGCCAGAAGAAATGGATGGTAAGATGTTTGTCCTGTCAGTCTTCATTAACATTGTGTTGAAATGCTTCATATAAAATCATTCACTTCTGACACTTAAAAGATACCGCTTTTTGCTTTTATAACAGAGCTGCGAGATGCTTTCAAAGAGTTTGACAAAGACAAGGATGGTTTCATCAGCTGTAAAGATCTTGGGAACTGTATGAGGACAATGGGATACATGCCCACTGAAATGGAGCTGATAGAGCTGAGTCAGCAAATAAACATGAACTGTAAGTACTTAGCTGTCTTATGTATTTATGATTTATTACGGAGATGTTTTGGTGTTTAATATTATGTGGTAAAATCTCTTCTCCTTAAGTGGGAGGTCATGTTGATTTTGAGGACTTTGTGGAGTTAATGGGCCCAAAACTCCTTGCTGAAACCGCAGATATGATTGGAATAAAGGAATTAAAAGATGCATTTAGGGAGGTAGGAGTGTCTATATTGAAATTTCAGTTACTGAATTTATTTGTTTATGTTAATGTATAATGTTTTTTGTCTCTAATGCTGCTGTCGTTCTCTTTGTTTTCAGTTTGACACTAATGGCGATGGTGCCATAAGCACATCTGAACTCCGAGATGCAATGAGGAAGCTGTTGGGCCAACAAGTAAGTGTTAAAAGAAAGAGAGAAAAAACGTCATGCTTCTAAACTTATTTCACCCTAAAAATCTATGTATGTTTGTTTTCAGATATGTCTACCAACCGGTATGCTTATCTATTTATTTACTCAAGAATTTCTTTTTCCAGGTTGGTTTGAAAGAAGTGGAAGACATCCTAAGGGATGTGGACTTGAATGGGGATGGACTCGTTGACTTTGAGGGTATAACAAATATCAAAACTGGATTATTTCAGCTGGGCTGTGAAGTTTTACATTGTTATTCATTTTTCTTTTTCTTTCTCGTTTCATTTCAGAGTTTGTACGAATGATGTCGCGCTAAGATCATGGAAATGATCGGTCCTGAATGTGAAGCTATGTCCTTCTTCACATAAGTCCACGTACTACCAAGGACATGCCAAGATATTCTGAGCCATCCAAATCTAAATACACTGGAAATAAAACGCCTCGAATGTTATGGAGCGAGGAGTCACCTCACACTTTCAATCAATAAGTGTTCTTCCAGAGAAGTCTTTAGTTAATCTGAGGCAGAATTTGCTGTAGCATAGCTGATGATTGTCTAATTCATGTTCTTTTGCACTTTAATTCTCACTAAATAACTTCATGTGTGGATAGATTGTTGGTATTGTCTCATCTTCTACATGGTACTGTTTTCAAAATGTCGCTTTTGATATACACCAACATCAGGAACATGTAGGAAAGACATAAAATATCAGCACTGTTGAATGTTTCTCTATATAATCACACGCTATGTGTTGTATTAGAAATTGTCTGTGGAAGTACCTGTGTGTTTCAATGGTGCTTCACCAAGGAATCCAAGTGGCAATATCACACCAGTAATGTACCTTCGTGACCATCTGTGATTTTTTTTTTTTTTTTTACTGTGCTAGTCCAGGCTGATGAAAAGCATCACTGTATGACATGCAACAAAAAAGATCTCTGATCTTAATGAGAAGCAGATCTTTGAAATGCCTTGCATTTTTGTTATTCACTCGTCCTAGATCAGGGGCAGTAGAAACAAGACCATATAAGATGTGCAACTCTCTTAAAGTTTAAATGGAGAAAGCCAAAGTGCTCACTGACACTGACAAGCAGTGGTTTGCAGCAATATTGACCATCTCTAGACTTTTAGTCTTTTAATGTTCACAGGTTTAAAATTCCCAAAACTTGGGAACAAGTAATAGCTGTTTTTAAAACTGTACTTAGCCCTGCATGAGGTTACACAGTAGGAATGACAAACGTAAACTGTATTGACTGTGGATCTGATTATGTTCATTCCTGTACTGTTTGTTGGTCACTGTCATGATTCTTGATGTGATAATGTCCCACACATCTGTGTTGTCCAAGGAATTTTTATGCATGCCAAAGAAAACAATTTATTGAATTTAGTATGCACATTTGCATTTTTGTCTAATAAAGTAAAAGAATAAAAAATCTGCCAGGTCAAAAATAGAAAAATAAAAGGTGTTGACATTTGAGAACCCTTTATTCTTGTGGTTGGTGTGGAAAATGTGTTTCGTCCAAAAGATTTTATCATGGCACTTATGCGGTCTCTCAATGTACTGAGTCTTCTAGGATATGTATTATTTATATGTGTCAACGGTAAGGCTGCAGGGTGGGTATACATTACCTGCAGCAATACTGCAGTAATCTAACAGCACTAGTCTCCAAATGAAAATGATTATAGAATATAACGATGGCAGCTGTGCTATATTCATTGTGAACCTCAGCTTGTTGAGTTCTGAATGAGAATTTAGTTTTATTACACTTGTTCATTTAAAAGAACATATTTGGCTGCTTTACTGTATCCATAAAATACTTTATAAAGATGACTTGGTTCCTTTTGGTAGATCTGACAAAGTAAAGTTTAAACCTTTTGCAGTAACTATCTAGTTAAATTAGTTTGGAAACATAATTCTAAAAGTGTAAAAAGAAGTTTGATCCAAATTTAAGTCAGAAATTGTAACAAACACATGAACATCCCCAAAATAACTGCAGTACAGTCTGCCTCATAGCCCTCTTCTGTAGAAACAGTATTGCACTGTATGTGGCAGGAAATAAGCAGCAACTTGTACACCACAAAATTCTCTACAATGACTTTGACTGTAAATTCATTTAATGGGGGTTTTTTTTTGTGTTTTTTTAGTATTATTTTTGTCCCTCTCATTTTCTGATATCAGCCTAACAAATTTCATTTAACAAAAGGAATCATTTTATCTTCAGTATGAGCTACTGGGCTTCATTTCAAGGACAGAGTATTTCAGCGTATGTTCACCAACGCAGTGTTACTGTTGCCATGGAAACGATCTTCATTCATTTGTTCCTTCGTCTTCTTCTTCTTCTTCTTCTTCTTCTTCTTGGTCAAATTGAAAGTGCACAGTATGCGCGTTGCGTTGGACTCTCCTGATTGGACACAAATCGGACCATACCATACTGGGGGAAAAAAAAGGGGGGCGTGACGTTTTCCTTAAGAACACGTGTAATAATAATACTGAACAATTTGAAATATGCTGCAGTCGCTTGAAATTAATCGTGAAAGAGTTGGAAACGACTGATTAACTTGTATCAGAATTCATCGTTGCATTGCCATTGCAATCAACTTTCATTTTCCAACTGCTGGCGTCTGTAAAAATTGATAGATGACAGCAGTAAACCACCTACAGCCGGAATGAGGGAACAAAACGATTACAACAGCAAATTAATAGTATAAATACTTTTTTTTTAAAAAACAAGTTTTCACAATAACTTAGCCACTTTGTAAGAGATCCAAAGCTTCAGACTGTAAATAAATGAATCGGTGGTTTGTTTTCTTCACAAATCTGAAGTCGTGCCTTATCATGTACAATTTAATATTTTAAAAAAAAACAAAAAAACATTTTTTAATTTATAACCATACAGAATGTGGTTATTTTATGATATAAAATGTGTGAAATAAGTCGGAAGTCTTTGACAGTACGATGTGATTCGACAGATTACCTGTCAGTCAGTGATCTCGGGAAAGGTTAGGTAGCGCTGTTCCGCCTCCGTCCACTGGCAGCTGTTGTAGCTAGCAGCAGCAGTGCAAATGTTCATCTGGATAAACACATTGAATGAAAGTCAGCGTGAAAAGCTGCAACTAGGAAAATTTGCACACAGTTTATATTAGGCTGTAGAAACCCGGTGAGACTGCGCCAACACACTGACAAAAGATAGGCTGAAGGAATTTGTGGAAGGTAAGAAACATTTGCATTCACGTTAGCTGGGCTTTCATTCACCAAGAATTTCTGGTTAGACAGGTAGGTTAGCTGGATTATTAACCTTTTTATTTGCTAGTTATGACTATTTTTAATAGTTGCTTTCTGAGCTGGATATCATGGTGACGTGTCATAAAATTGTTCACGTTAAGTTGGTGTACTTGTTAGTGATTCCTCTTGACATTTTCCGCATCTGTGTGGAAATGGTACCCGGTTAGCTTCCTGGCTAACTTACGGGTCTCATGTTTCATGCCTCTAAGACACGCTGGCTGGCTAACCTTGTGTGCTTAATGTCACATGCGGAAGGGTTACTTGGACACAAAAAATTATCTTAAACATAACCCGAGCAATTCCCGACCCTGACTTTTTCTGTATGTAGGCTGTACGGCGAGAGGAGGCGATGCAGCGGGTCACGGCGCAGCTGGTCGCCGGGCTGGTCGCAGCGGTGCTGCTGCTGCTGCTGTCCAGGCAGTGTTGGGCGGACGGCGGGGGCCCAAGCCTTTCGGAGCGGGTTATCTGGGCTGTAAACTCTGGAGGTGAAACACATGTAGACGTACATGGTATTCACTTCAAAAAGGACCCATTGGAAGGGAAAGTTGGCAAAGGTGAGTGTAACGTTGTTAGGGGTTACTCTATGAGCTCGTGCAGAGAGGAAGATGTTGCCAGCACGAACCTCTGCATGCTGCTGTGGTTTCCGCAAGTAAGTACTAACTAATGAGGAGTCAGCATAGAGAGCTGCAGTCCCGCCCCTTTCAGCATGCAAAGCAAGCAGGTGATATGATCAAATACACCGCAGAGGGTAATTCCTGACTCCATCCATGAGGCAGACGTACAATTAATGCAGTGTTTCTCAGTTCCAGTCCTCAGGCCACCTCCCCTGCCCTGCCTGTTTTAGACATGATCCTCCTCCAAAGCACCTGAGTCAGATTTTTGAACTTCCCCAGTAAGTTCTTTGTAGCCTGTTCAGGAGCCATTTATTTTATTCAGGTGTGTTAAAGTATGAATGAATGAATTAAACTTTATTATCCCACCAGGGTAGATTTGTCATTGGCATGTAGTGCAGATTCAGCTGCAGACACCATACATTAACACATTAGTATGGGTGGGAAAATCAAATCGAAAATTGGGATTTTTTTTTTTTTTTTTTTGTTTCACAATTTTAAAATTGATTTTTTTTTTTTTTTTCCAATTAGATAAAATTAATCCATTTAAAAATTTTTGTCATTTTTATTGTTTTTATTGATCTTTTTACTTGTCTTCTTGGGCATTGTAGCAGCAGAATGATGGTCTGGCTACTGTGTTGTTTTGTCCTACCTGAAATCAAGAAAAATTGCTAGAAAAAAAAAGTTTTATATATATTTTTTTTTTATCTACAAAATTCAGCAACACTGAACAATTTTGAGAATCGCAATTTAAATCGAATCGGCACCCAAAAAGTCGGAATCGAATCAAATTGGGAGAAAAGCAAATCGTCACAGCCAATAGTATACACAAGATGAGGCATAACAATGATACAGTAAAATCGATATATATATAACTAAGGAAAAATTGGTACAGACTTGTGCAAGTAAAGTGCATCATGCGTGTGTGTGTGTGTGTGTGTGTGTGTGTGTGTGTGTGTGTGTGTGTGTGTGTGTGTGTGTGTGTGTGAGATTATGGAAGAGGAGCGAAGGGATGAAAGAGAGTGAGCGTAGATGGACAAGAGATCCCCAGCTGAAGGCCTACCCCCTGCCCTATAAATTGGGAGCAACCAAGGGGGAGGTCTACATTCCCCTGAACTTTACATTAGGGAGGTTGGATGTCTAGGGTAGTGAATCCACAGCTGAGTCCCCCCCCTACCCCGGTCGGAAAGTGGAGGAAGGCTGGACTGTGCTGATTTATTTGTTAAGCAGGGAAATCGAGGTCAGGACAAAAGAGAGCTTAAAACGGTTGTACTTGCATTTGCTTGCTCTATAGCGCCGCCCTGAAGGCAGCCGGTTGTACTTCGAGGACGTGAGAAGGGTCAGGTGAGATTTTTGAGACTTGCCTTACCACAACTTCCTCATACAAAAGCTGATTTCTCCAAAGTAGGGTTGCCTATAAAACATGCAGGGCAGGGGAGCCTGAAGACCGGAATTGAGAAACACTGAGTTAATGCAAGATGAAGGCACCACAGTTGACCGCTTGCTGTTTTAGTAAGAAGACTAGAATCTGTCAAATTCGGAAAAGGGCATTGTTTGTGAAATGTGGTGTTCTCGTTCAATTTTTTTTTCCAGTGTTGTTGTTATTGAAGAGGTTTATGAGCATTGTGCACATTGAGACTTGTTGTTCTCCTTTGTAGCATCAGATTATGGGGTGCGTCTGCCAATACTGCGCTCCAGTCCAGAGGACCAGATTCTGTATCAGACAGAACGTTACAATGAAGACACTTTTGGATATGATGTTCCTATTCGTGAGGAAGGAGACTATATACTAGTCTTGAAGTTTGCTGAGGTTTACTTTGCACAGTCACAGCAAAAGGTATTAATTCATCAGTCATTTTAAAGTCTGTTGTGTTTTTTTTTTTTGGTTGGGTTTTTTTAACAATTCATAAGCTGCAAAACTTTGGATTCATGAAAATTAGTTATTTCTCACTACTTATTTTGGAATATGTTTCTGTAGGTGTTTGATGTCCGTCTAAATGGCCACGTTGTGGTAAAAGACTTGGATATCTTTGATCGAGTGGGTCACAGTACTGCTCACGATGAGATTGTGGCCTTTTCTATTAGACGAGGAAAGCTGAGTGTGCAAGGAGAGGTGTCCACTTTCAACGGCAAACTCACTGTAGAGTTTGTAAAGGTGAGTTGACATTTTTTTCTGTAGGTCAACATTAGTAAGAAGGGGATTATTTTGCAGGACAAACAGCAAAAAAAAAAAAGTAAGATTTCATTAAAAGTTGTGATTTTTACTGCTGTGAACCCACTGCCAGAGAGACAGCTGGTTTGTTACAGAGTGAAAATCTGTGAGTTCAGACCGGCCTTCATTTGGAAATATATTCATCCTGAAACTGATAGACGCAAAACAACACTTGTCATGTGTCTAGCAAATGTTCAGAAGAGGAAGTTATTTTGCATTGTATAGTACTGATAATAGGAAAGAAATCTCAATACAAAAAACATTAACTGATGCACAAGCATACCCAGACTTAAGTAGGTTAAGGTTAAGGCAGGTTGTGGGTAAAAACATGATAGGGAAGTTATTATAGTTCAAAAAACGGGAACAATCGACCACTATCTGTTGTGGAAAATTCCCTATTTTACAGCTTTTTGAAGAACTTTGAGCCATTTCAGCTTATAATTACAGTCTAGGGAGTACACAAGACACTATTGTGCCCAAATTAAGTAACAGAACATTTAAAAAATGGTAAATCCAGATTAATTTTGCAACATTTTACCATCCAACATATTTTAGTATATTCTATTGTGTCCTTATCTGAAATTTGAACAACTTTTATTAAATAAAATTGCAGTGATTACATTAACGGACAGCTACACACACATGCAGCAGGAGGATTTTGGCTTATAATCATGTGGTCAGAAGACTCCAAACTTTTTCCCACCATAGTTTTCTCCAGGATAAAAAAAAAAAACTGCACCAGATTGCTCTATTTGATTTTTTTTTTTTTTTTTTGTCAAAATCTGCACCAGATGAACAAGAGAAAATAGCTTGAAATCATTTGAGATGACGCTGAAACAGCTGTTCTCTTACTCTGTCGTGATATTTTCAGCGGCTCCCATCTGACACCATTTTGTTAAATAAAACAACACCTGTTTGTTAGGTTGATGTCAGTTTTATTGCAAACCTGCAGTCTAATTAATATGAGCCTGTAAACTTTTCAGGGAAGCTTTGATGACTGTGGCCATGGTGTTGAGTGAATTAAAAGAACCTATTTTTATTAAGCTGATAAAACCCACGTTGTTATGCCAGTGCAGCTTAATCTTCACTAGTGTGGTGTTGGTTTTTTCTAACATGGATAAAAGTGTGATTTTAAGCTGCTTCGATCTGCTGCTGTTATGTTTTACACAACTGTGACATATCTGAAACACTGAGATGAGCGGTTAATGCAATATGACATGTTGATGTGTGACTACATGAGAAGTTTAGTTATGCATGGTACTAATCAACAGTTTGGACACATCCATTCATTCATTTTGAATGAGTAGATGTGTCCAAGCCTTGGACTAGTATTTTATGTTACTGGATTACTGTCCAGTCTAGCAAACATCATGCAGCCCTGTTGGTTCTTTTCACATAAATATCTGAATGAACCCATGAGGAACATAAATGTTAAAATAACCTCTGTTTAGCTGTAAATTTATTCATTTTAACATACTAAAAAACCTAATATAGTTCTGATTTAATGGATCACACACACAGATCAGTGAAGTAAAGTGACTGTGTACCACCTCGGTTGCTACAGTTTTATTGTCCTCATTCATTCCTGCCCAGAATTTGTCCGAACACAGCTAAGAAGAAAAAGTAGGAGTGTGCTGGCAGAGGACTGCTGTCATATTGACATAAAGTAAAACATGTTTGGCAGTTTCCTCAGACTGGCTTTAAATTAGATTTGCCTTGTCAGCTTTTATTTGGCACTAACTTCCTTACTCGGGCCACATTTGCTATATCGTAGACTAGATTCTGTTTTTAAATTGAAGAGCTACTGACTATTGTTAATCCACCTTAAACAGGTGCATCTCTTTTGGAAAATAAAATTATTTCTAAGCTGTTCTAAGTAAAATGACTACCTTAATCTTTCTAGGTTTGTAGAGCATGTGGTTGTAGGCTAAATTTGTAAAATGGCTGAATTTAAAACCTTTCTGCTCAGACTTCTTTATCCTTTCTATGAGTAGATCTTTGGTCACCTATTTGTCCATCCTAAATGACAAAAATGGGACACATTGTCTTATTCTGGATACTACCATTAGTTATTCTCTTATAAGTGGTGTATTTACATTTCCCAATAGCCATGTAGGAGGGTACATAACATTAATAAGATGCATGTAAACGTGTACTGACTGCTTTATTGGGGTTTTTTGAAAGCAAACATGATTACAGCTAATTGTGAGAAACCGGTTTTGTCATCACTTTTGTGTACATCAAATGTGTTTTGCTAATAAAGGCTCAGATAGAGTCCTGCTTACATTAAGCACCACACACTGATGTTTTCATATTGTCCTTTTCAGGGTTATTATGACAACCCCAAGATCTGCGCTCTCTACGTTATGAAGGGGACTTTAGAAGGTGAGTCTTAGCAGATAGGAAACACACCCCTTCAATTATTTATAGCTATTATTCCATCCATAGTGCACTTTTTAATAAACTGTGTATAAGTGTCTTTATTTTTTTTGTTCTTGTATTTTGTGTGTTTTGTTGCTTTAACTTGCCTCAACCACTTTCATATGTTTTTTTTTCTAACAGATGTACCAAAACTTCAGCCTCACCCCGGCTTGGAGAAGCATGAAGAAGAAGAAGAGGAGGAGGAAGAAAGCGAAGGAGGTGAAGAAGGTGGGAAGAAAAAGATCTCGCCCGGTTCCAAGTACAGGGTCCAGTCAGGTCCCCGAACACCAAACCCCTACGCAGCAGACAACAGCAGCCTTATGTTTCCCATCCTTGTTGCATTTGGGGTGTTCATCCCAACACTGTTCTGCCTCTGCCGGCTGTGAGCCAAAACTCACTGTGGGGGAGACATCGGGAGTCTTAAGATGGACGTGGTACTTTGAAGAAAGAGGGGAAAAAAGGGTGGGGGTTGGGGAGAGGGGTGGGGAGAGGAGGTGAAGGTGGCAACAGTAGCACAGGGAAAAGCATACACACAGGAGATAGCCGAAGGCTTGGGGGGAAAAAAAGAGGACAACGGAGGACAAAAAGACACGCTAACTGTTCGGGAAGCCAGTGCCAGAAGAAGCAACCGCTGCTGTTGACAGAAAAGGAGATGTTGGAAGTGTATGCTGTGCGATTCTTTGAATGTGTTTCACATCCACCTCTGCTAACCCCATTTGAACAATGTTAGTCATTTCTACTCGGTGGCTGGGCAGGGTTTACAGGTGCCAGTCTTCATGGGTTGAAGCCACATTTCCACAGCTAAGAGATGCTCAGGAGTGATTGTTCTGGGCCCTTTTTATAAACTAAAGGCATTGTTTTGTACTGGGTGTAGCAAGGAAGCACACTCTATTAAACACTCCTGCTCAGCATCTGGTCGACATGTTACCTTCAGGATGAAAATGGTGCTGCTTAGAAACTGATTAAATGGAGTAGAAACTATAAGTGAGGCAGTTAATGGAAGTGCAGTTTCCATTTGAGAGGCTCCCATTCTTCTCAGCTTGGAAGCGTTTGTATCTTTCCATTCAGATCTACTTGGCCTTGTGTCGAGGTGCCATCATATATTTTGCCATAAGATGTGCAGAGATGAAGTCAGCTGGTGGTTCCTCTGCTGTCTATGTCTGCTTGCCTTTACATGAAACATATTTTGGGTGTCACAGAGCTGTTTGTGGCATGTGGTTCTGCTTAATGAACAGCACTGTTTCACCGTAGACAACTCCAGAACCATAGGAAGTGTCCAGCAATGATCACAAAAGATGGATCCTTTTTTGAAATTCACACCTTAAATCCTTTTTATAGAACGAGACGTGTGGTTGGCGAGAGGCAAAGCTTATGCTGTGAAACGCTGAAACTCCAGTGAGCAAGAATTATATTACTGTATTTGATTATTTTTGCCTTAGTTTTTACTCACTCATTTTGCATGTCTGCCTTTTTGTTTCACCAAAGAATGTCTTTGTTTTATTTCATTAGAAAGTGAAAAAACATAGTGTCCCCTTTTTTATTTAAAAATGACTCACAAATTCAATTCTTGTTGGCTTTAGTGGTTCCCAGTTGAACGGGGCACAAGGAGAGTAAAATATGCCCATCAATTAAAAGTAATAAAGACATTATAATTAAGAATCACAGGAGGGGTTTTTCTCTACTCTGTACATGAAAGTTGTAATTTGCGTCGAGCATTTTGAGTTAAAATAGGATGACCTATCCTCCGAGCAACCTTTAGCTCCAACCCTCCATCGTATGTTAAACTGAGCAATCATGCTGCTCCACCTTAATGTTGAGTCAAATTTATCAGAATCTGTGCCCTTCAGTGCATTTGTGTTGTACATCCTCCATGTTGCTCTGTACCACAAGTTTATCCACATGCAGTTAAAGATAAGAAAGCACAACATTAGTCTGAGCAGAAAATTAAATGTTTACCAGTTATATGTAAAATTATCCACTTTTTTTCCTTCTCTTAAAACCTTTTCAAATCATGTCTTGATAGATTTTAATGTATGTAGGTAGAACCATATTGTTGATTCAGTCTAACTTGCAGTGCAATAAAGCTGCATACTCCAGTCTTTAAGAAGGCAAACAACATGGCCATGTTATCAAAGTCCACTTTGACTCTATTTAGTCTTCGCTTTTGGACAGTGATATACTTTTTGAGCTCTCCATGTGGAATGAAAAGCAGCTTTGTTTCTCTGTTTTTGCTGAAGCATTTGTGAGCCTTCCTATTTATGTGTCAAGTTACCTCCCTTAAGTGCTAAGCTCTTCTTCAAGGATGATTTAGAAACATTGCCTGTTTCACAAATGCGTCTTAAATGCCCTTCCCCTCACGAAAAACCTTCCCCTCCTCTCCTTCCCCAGTATTGCTGTTGCCATAAGCAGTACTTGGAAAGACAACCAATTATTCAGGTGTTGTAAATCTTCCTCGCTCCTTGACTCTCCTTCCCATTTCGACTGGCGTTTGAGAAGCTTGTCACAAAACACTTGGTCAGTTTTTTGGCAGTTCTGCTGTTTTTGTTTTTTTTCTGTAACCTCGAATCACATTGAAGTCATACAAGCACCTTTCTTTTAAAAAGCTGCAAAAAGTTCAATTAATTCACCAAAGTCACCATTGCCTGCTCCACTTTGTCTACACAGTCGCGTGTGTATATATACGGTACAAAAAAAAATCACATTTTCTGTTGAGTGACTTTTGTTTTCATAAATTTTGTGTTGTAGCCGAGGTGTTTGGGGTTGTACAATTTTTCTCGTGAGGAAGACTTTGTGGCCTTTCTTTCTGGGGAGGAGTGGTTGTTTGTACAAAGTTTTTTTTTTTTTCGTTTTTTTTTTTGTTTTTTTTTAAACAAGCAGCCACATGAACTGGCTGTCAGAAAGTAAAATAAATGAGATTGTCTGAAAATATGGGATCTTCCATTTTATTATATATAATTTAAATCTGAGTGGGGCTGACCTGGAGATGTTTTATAATACACATAGATGTGTTTTGAGTTTTTTCCTCAGGATCTGTTTTAAGTTTTTAAAACATGATATTTTATTGGTGTGACATTTTGCACTGCCCCGTGTATTTTCAATGTGTTTTTTATATACATGTTTTTTCTTTGTTGCCTTGAATTATTATTGAATACATCTTGATTCACCATCATTCGCCTTGAGATTTTCCTTTTTCTTTTCTTTTTGTCCTTTCTCCGCTAATCTTTCAGAACAAGATTTTCATTCCACACCAACAGTTCGTGGTAAGATTAGAGAAGAGAAGTTTGTAGATTTGTCATCCTGAATCCAGTATTGATAACTCTTTTGGGATTAAAACCAGTCAAATGAAATGGAAAACGTCACACAAATGGTCTGTAAACCGTCTTTTACTCCTTTCTAACCTGTAAGTGTGTCTGATTGCTGAAAGAACTGGAGTGGAATGGAGATCTGCTCTTTGCGTCTTTGCCACTTAAGAACCAAAGATTTGCCGTCATTCCATCTGAACATTTATCCACAGCGACATAACATGACTTCAAGGGTTTTTGTTTCTTTTATCCCCCCCCTTTTTTTTTTTTTTTTTTTTTTTTTTTTTTAAACCACCCTGCAAAGCAACGAATAAACCAGGTAAAAACAAACATGTCTGTCATCAAATTTGTTTTTACAAAACTTGATTTATCTGACAAGACTCTACAAACAGCAAGTAGAAGTCTTCTGTAATTATTATAAATTTGTTTAGGACATGTTTCTGCTTTTTTTTTTCTTTTGCAAAGCAACTAAAGATGTGACATATTTAAATGGATAAACAGCATCTTGGGCAGCAGACCGAACACTCAAACGAGGTCTGCTTCCACTTACACAGGGTGATCTGCAAAATGGAAAGTGTGCATTACAGGTCCCATCAAACTGTAGATACATGTCTGTCTTGGATAAATAACTGCTCTTCTGGGGGCAGGAGGCAGCAATAGGTGGACAGAGATACTTGCTCGACCCCTGATTCTCTGATGTGGCATATCTCTGCAAAATGGGAAATGCTGAAATATGCTGTCTCTTTTTAATAAATGTGCTATTTTATCAGAATGTGTTGTGTAGTCTTTTGTTTCTTGAGTCAGTGCTGAGCATGTTTTTTTTTTTTTTTAGGTTTTCATATTTACCAGACAAAAATATACTTAATTTTTAGTTTTGAAAACCAAACCAGTTGAACTACATTTCTTGACATATTAAAAGAGATGGTCGCATAGTTCAGCACATTTGAAGCTCTCGTACCAGTCTTGTTTGTTCAGGTGTCCCACCCACCCAGTTTTTCCCAGCAACTAAACGTCTTTAAATAGAAACACATTTCTTAAAAATGTCAAACAGCTGAAACAAGTTAACAGAACCAGGTTTAATAAGTAAACAGGTCGCACACACTTTTCATAAGCCACTGCTTGCTGTTTTAATAAACAAAGGCTAAATAAACTATTAATACACCATATTTACATAATATATATAAGGAAAGAGGGAGAGGGCTTGTAAAATATTTATAAATTAATAGCTTTGATGAAGTGCATTATATCCTAAGTTTTGAGGCAGATGTTTTCTTAAAAAAAAAAAAAAAAAAAAAAAAAAAAGTTCATCTGTAATACAGAGCCATGAAGGGTGAGTGTGAGAGGTGAACACCGCCAGTTCTACATGGGACCCACAATCCAGCCCTGCTGCAGCCCAGGATCAAGCCCAGGTCCAGAGCTGGCACTGTGCTGGAGAGCATTTCCCCCCATGCATCACCGTATGTGTCCTGCAGAGCCCCTACAGAGGGCTTTTCACCTGGTGGCTCCTCACTGGAGAGGAGAATAGCCCGTCTCACGTTTACCAAGCTGGGACCTGGTCCTGCACCACCTGCCGCTTCATGCAGACTCTGGAAAAGGAACAACAGATCCACTCTCAGCTGTACCATGTCACCCAGCAACTTCAAAGTGTACCTAAAAGGAGCAAGAGACAAGTGAGTTATGACCAGACCCAAGACCTGCAGAGACCATCTATGCAAAACAATGTTTGCCTTTGGTAGCTTTCATTCTTTTAGCTAACATGAATGTTAAAGCAGAGATTTCACCTGGTAGGGAGGTTGTGCTTTGACATAAATGGAATCAAGGGTTGAATGTCCAGATGTTGTGGATTAGAAAGCTGGAAGTGAAGCTCAGCTCCTAAAACTGCCAACGATAAAATCTCCCTGGTGACGACAAAGTCCAGATCTGCTTCTGGTGAGGAGAAAAAGCAGAATTTCCTGAGTCAGTGTTGCATTTCAGGTTACAGGTCCATCTTCAGTCATGATAAATCCCAAGGATCAGTAAAGGATCTCCACTGCAGAGGTTATGTTTTCACTCCTAATGCCTTGGTTAATCTGTCAGCAGGATGTCTCAGCAATTCTTCATGGGACTTTAAGCCAGCTGAGTTATTTGTATGCAGATAACAGTCTTCTACAAGACTGCATTCACCAAGCCATATGCACAGGCGACTGTTTTAATGCCTTACCTCTTTCACCTAAAAGCAGCTTATATTTGCCACAGGAAGGTTCTGCACGGTCACTTTTTTTTTCTTTTTTTCTTTTTTTTTTACATGCATCTGCTAATAGTCACTGCATCGTTTTATTCTTGCTAAGCAAATTCATCTTAATAAGCCAAGGTTTATTTACACAAAAATGCTTTTAAACATACCTTATGATAATCTGAATTCTTATTAATTGCTCCTTTGGTTTATTAACACATTTTTAAGGAATATTTATTATTACCCTTAAGAAAAAGGTTGATTTAAGCATGTTAAAGATCAGATCCATTAATCTAATTACAATAACTTATATAATCTTCATAAAACACATTGAGTCCAGGAAAGAAAGGCCTTTTTTTTCTTTTAGTTAGTTGCCTTAGCATTGATTCTGAACATTTGTGTAATTCTGCTATAAAATTAACAAAATAGTTCCCTGATTTGAGGGAAAATGTTTTAACAGTTCAATCCAAAATCTTCCAGAGGCTGATGGATTGTGATGAACTAGTAACTGGAAAGGCCACAACCAGATATTTCAAATGATCCTGTAATCCCTTGCACCCTAAACATGGAGGACCTGACATCCTGAAAGAGACCACTACCATAAAATGGAATTAGTCTTACCTCCTCTCAAGCGGCCTTGAATCCCTTTAACGCTCCTGCAGTTTATTCCTTCTTGACAGCAGCGATAAACCTGTCTGACCAGGCTGAAAAGAGACTTTCCAGGGAAAACCAAACCCCGCGAGGCCCTTGGAGAAAACGGTCGTACACGGACTTTCAGCAGTGTCCCACCCTCCCCCGTGGCTTGCTGCGTGTTTTCCAGCCAAGGGGCCGCCAGCTCTGCGCATCGATCCCCTTGCGCCTCCGCAGTCCCGCGCCTCCACGGACCCAGTACGTCCGTGCGTAAAGTTTCTTCCGACGATTCTTCTGCAGTTTTTGACGATTTTGACAGAACCACGTGGGAGTCCACCGCCCTACCAACAACTCCAATGTCACTTGTCATCACTGAAATAAGAAATGAAGCAATCCAGAAGCAGTTTGAGGCGTCCATGGTGAGATCCTAAATCCTTCCCTTTGGTGCCAGCTCTCCAAAGTTTGCGCTCGAACGGGTTGGTCTCCGTGCTAAATAGCCCACTGACAATGGGGACAACTTATCACTTGGAATTTGAATCCTGGTCCTCCTCACAGTCCCTGCCCCTCTTATTGTCCGTGCCCTTAACCACCCGTTTGACCCCCACTGCTTTCTTTTCATGCGCGTGCATAATGAGGCGCCCCAAAGCGCGCCGACCTCGTCCATTCAAATTCAGACACTTAACTAATGCCTGTAATCACTCTTTTTTTGGACAACCAAGTACGATCTAATTTACTGCATGGTATAGTATTCCTGCTGGATCAGAATAACGCCGTTTTACAACAATGAGTAAGCTTTTTAATACTCTGCACTTCATGTCATTATGGGATCAAGCAAAAGGTGCAAAACGTAAGGAACCAGAGTGGAAGGTCACATACAAGCCACTGATAGCTTAGTTGATAAGGTTACTGAAGCTTTATACACCAATGTATAAAAGCTGCTCAGGTAAAAGCCAGAACACAGTGGATCAGACACGTCTTTAATTTGTATCAGTGCTGCAGACACTATAAACTAACACCAAGCTTTGTACACTTTTTAGGATTCTTAACTAATTGAACAAAACTTCAAAGAGAAGTTTGACATTTCCATAGATGTTGCTTGGAAACTTTTTGTTTAAATATATAATTAAATGGAAAAATACAGGACAAACATACCATTTGGTGCAGTGGGAAATGGAGAGCATCACAGTGGGAAGTCTGCAAACTGTGCATTTAACACAGCATTTTTAACACAGTTACAGTTCTATATAAAAACTTATATCAGAATATAGGGGAAATTAAGTTATAGTAAAACAAAAAGTGTAAATAACTGAACTCATGGTATAGATGAACTCCTATACTTAATATTTAACAATCATCCTTTCAGCCTACATTTATAATTCTTAGATTTTTCTGTTAAATTCACAATTTTACTGCGCAGTTCAGTGCAATGATGGTTTTATAGCACAGCAAAGTCTTGTATACAGTCTGTAATGAAGAAAACTAAACTCAGCAGCCACAAAAAAACAAATTTAAATCGAATTCTACAACCACCTACATTTGTTTTTAAGCTTACTTACATGCTGGTCTTTTACATTTTAAATACAGTTTCTCTGGAGTTTTGAGAGCTGGTTTCATGCTACCGTCCAGTCAGAGCAGGTTAACCCCGTGTTTCAGCAGCCTGTGCCGGGCTTTACTGGGCAGTGAGAAAGCGCTGTCCTGGTGGTTCGGGATGCCCGAGTTCCTCACTGATCCCCCGTGCTGCTGGAAGTAAGTCTCCTGTGCCGCACTACGTGTTCCATACACAGCGGTGCTCGCACTCCTGCCATTAGAATTTCATAGAAATTTATAATATTTCAAGTTTTTAAAACGAGTGCATGCAGGACACAACAACATAGCAACGGTTTAAAGTAGCAGTGGGGCAAATGGTAGAGTTGGAGTGCGATCCATATAGGTTTAAAAATGAACGATCAAAAACAAGTGTGATGTGAATTATTACATATGATTAAAAAGACAAATTCACCCCCGACCCCAACTTGTACTGTAGAGTAAGAAGAATACCCCCGACCACCATGTGACAGCCATGCTGACCTGATAATAGCATCCTGCAGAGTTTCAGTGTTACAGAAATGCGAATGAAGAAGTGATGTGGCTCTGACAAAAGGATGCTCTGGGGCTCCCCCTGGTCGGCCAGACACGTTGGCTGCAGAGACACACAATAACAGAGGACCATTAACCTGTACAGGCATGTCTGCTGCACAAAGGAACACTGATCACAGTCTCACTAATTAGTCGTTAGCTCATGCAAAGACAAATATGAACTACAACCCCCCCCCTTACCCAGTACCCCGAGTAGAGTTGCAGGAGCTTGTAATCCCTTGAGCAGAAAAGTGGAAAAACAGGGAAGGAAAGAATGGGAAGCACAGGAACGTGATCCGAGGGCCTTACTTGTCAGGGTGCTCTGAATGTGATCAAAATGGGCAAATAGGTAGGGCCCTGGAGCAACTGGGGGTCCTGGAGAGATGCTCCTGAGATGGGCTTCAAGTCCATTGAGTGAAGCCAGACTGCTGTGATACTGGACACAAAACACAAAGACATGCTAGCCCAATAATACTCAACAACTGCCCAAACGTACTCTAATTTCTGTTTTTCTGCGGTCACAGAAACGTTAAAAATGAATGTTTTCTCACCACTTCCTCCATGGAAACACTGTCGCTCATAAAATGAGGCTCCACCAGCAGAGCCAGCACCAAGCCGTTGACCCGGTGCATGTAAAGCATCACGGGGATCAGTTGACTCTCATCTAAACTGTCAAAGGCGCAGCAGAGGGGAGGAGGGTGTCTCATCTCTGCCTCGTGGCCTTTAGCAATCCCACAGCAAACTCCACTATCTCCAACCACTATCTTATCATCATGTGCCTGCTCATTCCCAGAATCAGCCCTTCTGTAGTCAAACACTGGCCCACAGGCAGCGTCTCTATCTCCATTTAAATGGGGGTGTTCCTCAAACACTGAGCCGTCTCCTTCCATTTGTATCTGGCTGCCTCCGCCTCCGCTGTTGTTGAAGCTGAGATAGAACGAGTCTCCCAGTGCTTCCTCTTCAGGTCCATGGGAGACACTTCCGTTGGAGGGGTTTGGTGAATCCGTGGTTTTCTGTGACACAGCTGGGCTAAAGACAGAGTTATCCAATTCTGTAAAGTGAGGGCTGTGGGACAACGTGTGGGAGGAACTTGGATCAGATGGCTCTGACCCAGTGGAGGGTGTGTCTGATAAGGTTCTGGAAAGACGGGTCCTCTTTGGAGGGGCATCTTTGAGTGGAGTGGAATGGGAACTGGTGGGTGAAAAACCATTTGAGACTGTCAGAATCTCTTGCAAATGTAACTCAAGTATTGCTGAACAACTTTGTAAAAGTTAAACATTTTATATGTAAAGGTGTTACTGAATTTCAAGGGTTGCTACCTGACATCTTTTTGGACAGGAGCAGACTGCAGGCACTGCAGCTCAGATGTGGTCAGGAACACGTTCGTGGAGCCGACAGCACCACCAAATGAACCGGATGTGCTCGGGGCATTGGACCTATTTGGCTTAAGGAAAAAGTAACAGATCCACAATCTGCTTTTTCTACTTGCAGAGAACTAAATTAGTAATCACCAATTCTATGTTGACTTATGTCTGTCTGTACACTGAATTGTGCCCGAGATCAGCAGCAGGTTTGCCTGATGCAGTGCTCGAAGTTATGCCAGCTAAGCAAAAAGAAAACCTGCAAATCATCGGCTGGAAAGAAATGCACTGGCATAATATCCTGGGAGATGGAAAACCTTGGTTTGTCACTTGTTTCAGGTATTTCTGATACCTTGCATTTTAACAGCGTATGCTGCACCAAATTTACTTGAGATTTATCCAAAAGTTAAGACTAAATTGGATTAATCTCAAGTAGATTTGGCTCCTGGTCCTTGAAAAAAAGCCTTTCAGTGGTGTAAAATGTAATGTGCAACTATGCAAACAGAAACCATGACACTTCGCTTGTCCTACCTTGGTGTAGGTTTCACTCTCATGTACCATGACCTTCATTGTGAGCTCTGGAGGCATTTGTGTGCTAACAAGTCTGAAAGATGGAGGAGGAACAACAAAGTTACAATTCATAAGTCATAATTATAAAAAAAATATATATATTTAAAAAATATATATAAATAAAGAAAAAAAACTGTTCTAGAAAAATGTGAATTATTTAAAATGTCAGCGCACCTTCCTTTGAAAAGAATGCAGCCTGCTAACACCAGAGGGCAGCGCTGACATGCCTGGAGAATGAGGGCAGCTTTTAGGAGGAGAAGTGGGTCAACCTGGCAGTAAAAAGGAAAATGTGTTACATTTAATAGTAGAAATTTATTTAAACTGTTACACAAAAAATATTTCATGTTATGGATATGAGATGTTTAAGCGCTAGAAAACTGCACATTTCAACCTTTATTAGATCCATGTATTCTGCCGGTACATAAATGCATCCCAACTTCCAATTAAACTTCTTATGAAGGCTGTGCCACACCACCTCTTCCTTTCACAGCTTCTGTATTTTGTATATTGAAAAGTTAAAGCTTCTCTGCGTTTACTGGTCTATGATTTCACTTGCTCAAGAAATTGGAAGCTTCTTTCTTTTTTTCTTTTTTTTTAAACTAATTGCACAACAATTGACTTAAGGTGCAGCTTGGCGCCTGCCCTGCTGTTTCTGGTTCTGCATTGTTGTCTTGCAGAAATAAGAAAGTATTTCTCTAAAACTGATTTTGGTTCAGTCAAATAGTCTGATGAAGAGATAGATAATGTAACTTATAATGAGATGGCCTTTGGCTCTTTGGAGAATAACTTATGAAAAACAGACCCACATCACAGCTTAATGTGAGCTTTGAAGTCCTAAATTTCTCTGATCATCTTTTCTTGACTTGGTGACATGAGCGTCAAGAAAAAGTGCACGTAGCAGCTAAGTTCGACCTTCTTCATTCTTCATTGTTCGACCTGCTTGTCTGGATGACAACATACGCTGCTGAATATCTTTACTGATGGTTCAGCATTACCGATTATTTCAAAGATGTTGAAGTTATGGCTGTAATATAAACTAATGTACTTGCATACCATTATAGATGGTTGCTTTTTAACTGTCCTTTCATACTCTGGATTGTCTCTACTTTTACCTTGAGGATTCAGCAATAATAATTTCACAAAGTTTTCACATTTGCTTTATCTAAAACCACAGTATAGACGTCTGATGTACCAAAGTTCATTCTAAATGATTTAAGTACAAGAGAAGGCTGCAGTGCTTTTACACCAAACAAGCATTAAGATTTTCATTTCCTTTCTTTATGTAGTAAAGCTGGCATTTGTACTTTTTCCTGAAACGCTGCATAGTGATGCAGTGCTAAGCACCGTCACCTCACAGAAAGAATATTCCTGGTTCAAACCTCAGCTTCCAGCATCTTCTCGCCGTAAAAAGGCGAGGTGAGGTTAGGGGGAGTGGTGCTTCAGAAATGACCCCAGCAGGGAGTAGCCGACGGTCCTATTCGTCCCTGTGTTGGTTTGTCTTGTGATGCACTTTCAACCTGTCCTGGATGTATTCCAGCACCAGGTATAGAAAATGGATGGACTGATCCTCCTGAGTCCATGTCATAATTTCAGCAACAGAACTGTGTGTCTTGTCTTTAATTTGCTGCAGCTGACGAGTCTAAGGAGTGTTTTCTCTTGCATATAGATATTTTCAAGGCTGTTTGAATCACTTAACACCCTGACATTTGTATAGTCGCTGTAATCTGACACTAACAAACAAAAGTTCAAATGATTTGCAAAAGTCTTGCATTTAATTTTCTTTACAATGCCTCATTTTACCATAAGCGAGCTTAGCTGTTGAAATTTTGAGTGTAAAGACAGACCGAGTCTTTTTAAAACACCACAAGACACAGTGACAGTCATATCCTGTCTCCTGTGAAATAGCAGATTTAAAAACAAACCACTCCAAGCCAAAAAGCAGAACTCTGACGTGTTGTACATACATTAGTTGAATCGATGGTCCTCACGCTGCTGAAGGTGTTGTACAGCTCTGAAGGTCCTGACTGCAGGTGTGAGAGGTAGTACGCCCACTGAGCTGCCAGAGTTTCACGACTGTTAAACTACAGTGCAAAGAAAATTGTCGATTATAAGAAACATCTTGCATTAATCTCCTCAATAGTTTCTGGAAGTTGATTAAATTATTTAATAAAACTTTAAATATAATACAGTCAGACAAATCTAGTGTTAAAATATGAGAGGCTGTACCTGATAGCTCTGGCGAACAGAGCCATGGTAGAAACAGAAAAGGTTTATGAGCTGATCCAGGAACTCACAGACACTAACTGTGGGGACGTCCATTGAGCAGCCCAGAGCCTGATAAAACAGAAAATACACACTCAGTTTAGAAACCTCATCAAGTCCAAGTAAGAACAAAAGCTGAGCCAAGTCTGAAAACTCTCTGGAAGTCAGTAGCGCCATCTGGGAGCACGCATACCCAGAAGAAATCCCCCTTCATGCGAATGGCAAACTTGCTGCGTCGAAGCCTCAGTGTGCGTACGGGAGAGGAGGAAAGCTCAGAGACACAGCGGCCCACCCCAGCCAGCTGACCGCAGAGCAGCTCCTGCTTATCTAAAGGGGTCTGACAGAAATATGTACAGAAAAAAACATCAGCTGAAGACTGATCATCCTCATCATTCTCCCATTCACAAACTCCTTGATAGTTTGCAATTTGTGACAGTCAGACCTGCTCAGGGTAGAAGTAGCAGATCCCTTCTCGTGTAGGGTCACCCTCCTCTCTGACCTTGGATCCATCATAGAGGAAGAAATAATTACACCTGCAACATGAACACAGATAAACAGATAAACAGCTGGCAGAAGATTCAGACAGATGCCACACATTTCATTCTTTTAAATAAAGTCTGATTGATAACAAATGCAAAATTACTGATCAAAGCTGCTACAAGACTTGACAAACTACAAATCACCTACTAGTGAAGGGTTGTGTGTTGATGAGCCTATCCCGCAGGATAGCACCAACCTGAAGGGAAACTTGTCTCGGCCAGCCTTACCTCATTGAGCCTGGCGGCTTAAACTCAGCCATCGTTATCTTGTATCCATGTATGTCCACTCCAGCAGCCTGAGGGATGCACCTAAACTATAACACAGTAGATGCCGTGATCACGCAAAACCCTCCCACGCATTGCGGACTGACAGATGTTTGCGCCAAAAGTGAGTTTACCTGTCACAACTCCGGAGAATGAGCAGTTTTCTCAAGTTACTGTTTGTCAAAGTCGCTATAAAAGTTGTATCGCTTTTTCAGACTAAAAGTGCAACTTGAGGAATGCTTGTAGGTCACACGCAGTTGAAGTCATGTGAAAGTACGGTAAGCATAAAGGGACAAACTACTGCGTCACACAGAAATATTTTCTCCTCGAGTTTTTTGGTTCGAGCTTAAAATAAAAAGAGGTTTACTTCCGTGTTTTACGTAAAGTTCAGTTTGAGAAAATATTAATGTCTTTGCTTACGACGAGGGTGTAGTACTACAGCATTTCAGAGATTAAAGTTAAGATTAATTTCTCTTCGGAAGCTTGTTATCTGTGATTATTAAAGCTCCAGCATGGGATTTATAAATGAAATAAAATGAAAAATGAAAATGAAAAAACACTTTATTAATCCCCAAAGGGAAATTCAATATTGTAGGATATAATTAATTTGAGGAGGTCTTGTTCCGGAGGTTGCTGGCTGCTGGCAGGTATATGATCTTCTGTATCTTTATATCTTTTGAGATATGTTTTTTTTTTTTTTCTTCTTCTTCTTCTTTATAGAACGATAATATGACTTTCAGTGGAGATGTAAAAGGGTTTATGTTCTGTATTTCATTGTTCTTATTAAGTTGTTTTTCATTTTATAAAAAGAAAATTATATATAATCTCATTATGGATGGATGGATGGATGGATGGATGGATGGATGGATAGATAGATAGATAGATAGATAGATAGATAGATAGATAGATAGATAGATAGATAGATAGATAGATAGATAGATAGATAGATAGATAGATAGATAGATAGATAGATAGATACTCATATCCATAAAGCGATAATTCGGGATCAGTTTTGTATTTCAGCAGGATACTGAACGTAATAAATTATCTGAAAACCATGACATTTGCAGGGGATTTTAATACCATACTGTCTTCCTGGTGTGCTGCAGGAGCACCAACGCAAATTATTAAATTAACAGAAATATAATCAATGACAAGATTAGCAGAATGGGACAAAGCTTGCTCGATTGTCTCGGATGAAGGTCAGTGCCTGTTTCAACCCGTTTTATGACAAAGACACACATACACACACAGCCAGACATAAGAGAGTTATACTTGTATACTGACTAAAATCTGTGTTCCTAATAAACGATACATAAAGCAGTGGTTGCTCTTAAAGTCTATGGTCGCTACAAATCTTTATTTCGGTGCTCGATTAAACCGGGCTGCATAAACGGAGCATGGACGCGCACAGATCTGTCAGCCAATTGCTTCAATAATAAAGCCCAAACTGGAATGAGCTAATCGGGAGATAATTTTGAGGATAAAATTCACCTATTTAGAAATCGAGATTATGATTTACAGACATATTTTGGTCTACTCTTGATCATGTAACAGCTTGGAGCAGCACTGCCGCTGGAGGATGTCCGCCAGGCGTCATCGAGGATTGAGGCGATGGGGGGGCAGGATGAGGCTCTGAGGGCGAGGGGAGGATTTGTGAAACGCCTGTTTTTCTAGAATAATCCCCAAAAACAATTAATCGAAAAGATTTGTCAATAAGAAGATGGACTGACTGTATAGGCGCCCTTTATTAATTTCACGCAGCCAAATTGTTTTATTGGACCATGTCACATTATTTTCTATATTTTCTAACGCTTTTCTGCCTTTAAGCCAAAGAACATGTACAAAAATATTTTTTTTAATTAAAAAAAAAATATTTGCAGCTACGGAAACTCGTAAGTATCAATGTGACTTAGAAACCACACAAATTCAATTTTAAACAAATAAATAATGATGAAGAAATCTATCAGTCTTTATACTCTCAGAAGAGAAACATAGGTAGAGCTGATCAGCATATGGAGCAGTTCAATATGTTAAAAAAAGAAGTGACAATTAAAAATATCCAGATTAACATCTTAACTAAATACCCTCTCATTAGCATTTACAAATAATTTTACAATATAAATATGGAAGTACCATGTAGTTAAAAAAGAACAAAGTAGCACATGCTGCTGTCCCAGCTGGAAATCTATTTAAAATTTCTTTTACCTCTGTAGTTCCTCTTTATATTACAAATATTTCAGAAGAATGAAGTAAAATATTCCACAAACAAGTGACCAAATAATACAAAGCAGAATTGCATTCTCAAAAAGTTGACCTAAAAGCAACTTAAAATGTTTCACTTGTTTCTTCTGAGATTCCATGAAAAAAAACCCTCTGAAAAAAGGAGTAAAAATGGCAGGAATGCAGGTTAGCAGACTGCAATGACACATGCCACATGTAACTACTGTCTCTGACAGTAGCAGATTACATTCACAATGCAAAATCAACTTCTACCAATCACTACTGTTGGTTCATATGCTAAAATAAATGTATGCTGAGGTATTTCATCATTGCCAAATGAAAAAAAAAGAAAATTATGAAAAATAGCTGTCATATAAAAAGTGCTAATCCAGATTAGAAATTGTAAACTTCTGGCGCTTCTGCATTGACAGTGATGCTCTAATGATGGCCTACATAGATACGTTTTCATATATTACACAGTAAAATATTTTTTAAAACCAGAAATACTTTTTCACATCTCCTTCCAAACTTAACTTACCAACCTTATGGTACGTACACTGCAGGCAACACATGCCAGTCTGGGTGCACTTTGACAATGATAATATATCAGTTTATGTAGGTAATGAGTGAGTGATATAAATACATGTAGCTTATTATATTAGGAGGACAAGATAAAAACATTTTTTTTACAAATTTACAATCACATCAGCTGCTTATCAAGTAATAGGATTTCTTTTTCCAGCTTCCTCATTTTAAGTTCTCTGTAAGCCATCTCTTGGTCCCGGTTTTCCATCTCCTTCTTGAGGTAAGAACAGTAAAGGTTCCTTAGGTCTTCTGTCTGCTTCTAAAAAAAACAAATATGCACACTTATTAGTCTGGCCCTTTGTTTTTACCAGTGCTTAAACAGCATCATCAGTGTGTCTGGTGTACATCACCTCTGCACTTCTTCTACCAGTTGTAGCCTCGGCTGAACTGCCAACCTCCTGGAAGCTACTATTATTTAATTCCTGGAAACAAAATGAACAAAAGACAAAAAACAACAAAGGAGAAAAGTTTTTCTTAAATATTCAAAGAAAAAATACTTTCTTTGAAAGGAGATACATTTATAGATCCTCACCCTTTCGAAATGAGCATCGCTGATGTCTGTCTCATCACCACTTAAACTCTCTGGTTCAGTCTTCGTAACAGGCAAGAGGAGGACTGGATGACCCGACACTGTCCAGGTGGGAACAACGTCAACTTCTGCCACAGTGAATTACAAGCTTCCTTTAATTGTGTTAAATAACACCTACCACTAATAAAAGAACTATCAGATCCAGTTATGGGGGCAATGCAGGCACCTCCAGGCAGAACTTCTACTCTGAGCGTGCTGTCTCGTTGATGCAGCACATCCTCCTCAGTAGAGGTCAGAGAGGGGGTTTCTGACCCCCCCTCTGTCCTCATCACCTCTGCCCTTTTTCTTTTTGCTGCAGAGAAGGCACACCTCTGAGTTAAAAATCTCTCTTGGATATTAGTTTAGAAAATAAATGCAATTGTGGAAAGGAAGAATATCTTTTAGTTAGGATTACCTGTTTGGACTATATTCTTGTGCTTGACTTTTACTTGCTGCCATGTCCTTTTATAGCCACTATCTGAAACACTAAACACATGAAAAACCAATCGTTTCATACAGTAAACAACTTAGCACGTAAATTAAATAAAGCTATGTTTGGTTAATTATTTTGTTGTTGTTACATGGCATAACTGTTATACTGCAGGGAAGTATATTTATTTTCCTTTTAATGAGGCCACATTAGAAAGGAAAATGCATCTGTGGGATTAGCGACAGAGATGATGAGTATGTGGGTTACCATGAAAAACTTGCCATATCTACTCTCAATAAACAACCGATTTCAAGCTTCTGAGATCCAAGTTTCTAGATTAAACCAACTGTATTCCTATCCCAGTTCAGGTTTGCCTCTGGTACCCCAGGTGTCTACAATCAGGCAACTTAAAAGCAGCAACTGGGAGCATGGACACTGGTACAATGATCAGAAGATCTGACCAATTATCATTATTATTATTATTATTATTAGGTGCAATCTATATTCTCCACTGCTGTTCAGACAGAAATAATCTTGTTTTTTTAAACAAATATAGCACTTAAAAAGGAAATTAACAGACTTCCCAACATTAACACTGATTGCCAAAAAGCAATTACAATAAAGAAACAATGGCCTAAACACAAATTTATCCACTTTAGTCCCTTTGTGAAAAGGACTAAATGGAAAATGATACACAATTTTTTTTTTTTTTTAAAAAGGGAGAATATGAAGCAATATTTGCTACAGTCAAACTAACCAGAAATGTATTAGCAAACCCTCTTACGCATTTATCTTATCAGCAATCCTTTGCCAGGCTTCCTCTCTCTGTTTAGAGGCACAGGTGGTGTTGGATTTGGCTGTCAGGATCTCTCGCTCTTCTTCATACAACTTCAAAATGAGCTCCTGTTCTCTAGAGCTGAAGAAATGCGCTCTTTCCTGTTTTCTAATCATCTGGAAATCTATAACCACAACAAATTATATGTGCATGTGTTATTGTAAGAGTCGTGAGTGATTTTTATTGACTGTTTATACACATTATGAAGTCTTGAGCGAGGTCTTCTCACCTCTGTCCGGGTTCATCATCATTGTGATCCGCGTTTCGGTGTGCGACTGCTCTCCCCTTAGTAGCGGCGCGAGTGCGCGCAGTTATCCGAGATGTTTCAATGCTAGATTTAGTAATCAAATCGTAACCCACCTCAGTGAAAGGGTATAAAAACCAAGCTTAATCCAAGGGCCAGTTGCACCCAGTACGCGTCACGTCATAAATAGTCGTCCAAGAGATGGGAAGGAGGGAAAGATAAAGGCAGACATCAGACGGAATATCGACAAGCTTTTTTAACCCAGGATTTTCTAATTCGGCTTAAGGCGCGTTCACGTGAAAGAGGTGGAGTTTATAACAAAGGACGAGTCACATGTAATAAATCGTCACATCATACAAGCTGATTATGAGCTTCGTACGTTGGCCTCTTCGGTAAATACTAAAAGGACAGTGCTGAAAATAATCACTACAGTACAACATGGGTTGTATGAGACATTTGTCATGTGTCAGAGCGCTAAGCCGTTGCCATGGTAACCGGGAGTAAAGCTCGAAGTGTCAGAGATCTGTAGTTTGCATTTCCATGAAGGCGTACAGTTTCTGCCACATTTACTACATAGGGCGAGGAGCAGGGCCGGATTAAAAGTGCACAGGTCCCTGGGCCCAGAGTGTTACAGGGGCCCCAATCCACACCATAATTGTAAAAATTGTGAATGATACACTGTGAAACGACATTTCTAACATCTCTCAGCCAGTGGTACCAGTAGCAATACACCAGACACTGTGGTGTAACTATCTGGCTTTTATTAACATTTTGTGTCATGCCCAAACTGATGGTGTTTATCCTACGCGGGCCCCCAATGGGTGTGGGCCTCACCTGTGTCTTTAATGCCCATTGGGTAATCCGGCCTTGGCGAGGAGTTTCTCTTTTCGATTCTATGGGGTGTGTGTGGTAGTGGGCGGGGCGGGGCGGGGCACTTAAAGGTTTTGTTTAATAGCATTTTCAGTGGAAATATTTGTTAAAATGATCTTGTGTTTAGGGTATGATTGTTGCGCAAGGCTGATTAAGTTGTGGTTTAACATGATGCTTACCACACTGCAAGAACAACACCTGGATTGATAAACATCTCTGCACTTCATGTTCTGCAAACCCAAACTGTTTTGCTTTAAAGGTATATTATTCAGCACCAAGACACTTACTCATCTTTAATCTTATCTGTAATCTGTATTTACCTCCACTGATTTAATTCAGTATACTCACAATTTATAAAACATTTCCATCTTCTGGTCACAACATAATTATTAAGAGATGCTGTCAGATTTGAAATAACTCTGGTTAATTAGCTTTGCAATTATATCAGACGTTGACTTTATTTACATATCCCATAAACACAAATATATGTAGAAACTTCAAATAAATCATAAGTATGCCTTCAGTTTAACTCATTGGCTGCCAGCCACTGTTATAGTAGATGTCTTTGGCATCCAGTGAGTTACAAGCCAAATTACATTCAAATTAAATGGATGACTTAGTAAGAATACAAATACTTCCTAAAATGTTCATAGTGCATCAGATTACAGTTGATTACAGATTACGCTACAGGACTTTTCTGCAGTTACATTAATTTGCCAGTGTGGGAAAATTTGAAGCAATGGAAGAAAAGCATTAGTTATGTTTCTGCTCCAAGCATAAAGTGACATCAATAATGATCAAGAATGTTTGACTGGACTATTATGATTCTTGTAAACGTGCTTTAGAAATAAGCTCGAACTTGTTTTTAGACCAGGGGTATCAAAAGTCAGACCTTGAGGGCCAGGAATCGGCAGGTTTTTGTTGTTTCCCTGCTCTCACACACCAGATTCAAAGCAAATGGATCCAACAGCTTCTTGTCAACCTATTTTGGAGTTTGACACCTGTGACTTAGACTAAAAAACAGACTTTAGTCTAAAAACAAATCTTCCTGCAGTGAATTTTCTGGGAACAGGAAATCTCAAACCTGAAATGAATAGAGACAAAAATAAATTAGACTGAGGTAATAGTTACTTTATTTATGTTAATTCGGTTTAAGCTGACATTTTGTCTTAATGATCCAGAGCTGTGGAATTATTGTTTCCGGTGCCCCATGTCAAGAGCACAGAAGTAGACAAAAAAAAAAAAACAGGTAAGAGTAAACTGGAATTATGGGAGTGTGGTCCTGTAACAAAACGTTGAGCTATTAATGAGGTCTGAAAAGGTTACTCGTCATGCCCCTCATAACCATCTGGAAGAGCATTCACATGTGGGTTGTGAAAGAGTGTCTTATTGCCATCTCCCCAGGGGAAACGCTGCAAGGAAAAAGAACAGGTAAGCATTAAAAAGATATATAACAAAACTTGTTTTTATTAATCTTACTACTGAGATAAGAATGTAAATCAGTGAATAAATAAAGCTGTCAAACCTTGGAACGGATGCGAAGGTGGGAGTATGGGACAAACTCTGGTTGCTCATGGCTATGGTGCTGCTCTTTCAAGTACATGTTCAGCATGCACACCCCAACACCGGGCAAGGCAACCACAAAGGTGAGGATCTTCCATGTTTTAGCTGGAAGATAGATATGCATTTCATAAACCAATAAAAATTACACTCTATAGCAATGGTCACCAGCTCCAGTCCTCAACTTCTAGCATCCTGCAGGGACTAGAGTTGGTGGTCTGCTCTACAGGCAGACGGCAAAATAAAAACATTATAAAAAAAAAACTCAAGACCTTTTATTTATGTATGTATGTATGTGTCAGATGTTCTTGGCAATGGCAGCAGTGCTCTTCCATCTGGGGGAACTACGGCCGTATGACGTTTCAGGGGTAAATGCCTGTTGCAGTGTTTGTGTCTGGAGTTTATTATGAGCTTTCGTCACCACTTGATGCTGCTTGACTCTATTCTTTATTCTG
Source organism: Telmatherina bonti (assembly GCF_933228915.1). Classification (NCBI taxonomy): domain Eukaryota; kingdom Metazoa; phylum Chordata; class Actinopteri; order Atheriniformes; family Telmatherinidae; genus Telmatherina; species Telmatherina bonti. Next base: position 30,793,843 of record NC_136611.1, on the reverse strand, counting down.
TATTCTTTATCCTGATTCTTGCACAGGTGATAAAATTAGTTGTGTCGGAGTCCGTTGTTGGGACTGTGAGCGAGTCTGTTGTCGGTTCCACGTCTGTCTTTTTATATCCAAACTCCATCCATGCAACAGAAATTTCCCGTTTTTTACGAACAAGCTCATCGGTTTTGGTTGGCAAGTCATCTTTTAGTTAAACACGTCTGCTACTGTCTTTCCCCATGTTTGTTTTGTACATTGCAGCGTGCATGCTGTAAAGCGCATCTTGACTTAAAATACTGCACTCAAGCACCTAAACCACAGGTGTCAGACTGCAGTCCTCGAGGGACAGTGTCCTGCAGGTTTTTGTTGTCTCCCTGCTCCAACACACCTCATACACAAACTCATAAATAGGTTGGCAAGAAGCTGCTGGATCCATTTGATTTGAATCAGTTGTGTTGGTGGAGGGAAACAACAAACACCTGTTGGATACCGGCCCTCGAGAACTGGAGTTTGACACCCCTGACCGAAACAATAAAGCCTCATATGAAACAATAGACATTTTCCATCATCCAAATGATGGATATCATCATATCACCCAGCCCTATTACTACCTCTAACAGACTCACCTACTCACATACATTATAGGTTTGTTCACTTCTACCTCAGTACAATATGCACCCTAATGACCCAGTAAACTTTATTGTATTCATTATTACACTATGAACATTCACTGTGTGTGGCTTTTCAAATGTTTTTCTCAATAGTTTTAATTACTTTAACTTAATTACATTAGATAAAATGGTTTGCCTCTTTTTCTTATTTCTCTTTAAATTACAAGCCTTTCATTCATACAGCTTAACAGTGCCCTTTAAATTGATCCTTGGAGACTAATTTTATTCATTCAAAATTGAATGTTGCAACTCAAACAATTTAATTTTTGTGCTGTCATTTTAAAATACGACACACTAATAGGGTTACATTGCAATTATGCCATGATTTTGTTTGTTTGTTTTGGTGGTTAATAACATTATTCAGCAGACTTATAACTTTACTGCAAGTCATGCTGTGTGACATGGATCAAATAACCCTAGGTACAGTATTTTCCTCTGTGTAAACTATTTAACCTTAAGCTAGACTGAAGATATGTCTCCCCATACCTTACTTCTGAAGTGGTACTTTCTTGTTACCCGTGTGGTCATAGACAACAAGGAATGGGACTTTTTAATAAACAATGTGCTTCTTGCAAAATTTTGTATACACAAATGCAGATTTATTAAGGTGAAACCCAGATTTAACATATTTCATAATGAGCTCCTTTCCCATATCAAAGCCTTGAACTTATTGAAAAGTAAATACGCTATACAGCTTGTCAAGTTATTTACAATGTATAAGCCCTAACAAATTATTATTATTATTGTACATGTGAGTATGTCTATATGTACTAGTTCAGCATTCTCTAATGATTTTCTTCTTTCTTTGCTTCCGTACACGCTCCCGAAAATGGTTTTCTTTTAAAGAAAAAAAGTGTTGCCAGATTGTTGTATCTGACTTAGATCAATAAAAATAAAAACCTTGTTGCTCCCCTCTGGCTCACTCTGCGTTTCTTTCCTGACACCTGAGACACTGCACTTGATTTAAGTCCAGACTTTGTGTACGACTGAGCTAAAGACTTAGATAAAGCTGTGCATTTATTTATTTATTTTTTAAAAGTCATGTTTTCGCAGCAAATCCTCGACTTCTGTTCAAGGATGTGAAGCTTTAGCAACAGAAGCTAATGCTAGCTCAGCAAGGTCACATTCAAATAACACAAGCTGGACCAAAACTCAACTACAAATAATACAGCCCCTGATATGTCGTGAAGTTTATTAATTACCTGACTGTTCGCCATGCCCGGCTGCAGCAGAAAGCTGGCGCCGAGTCTGGGCCAGAGAAGACCTCAGCAATAGTTGAGTGAAGCGTCCGAGAGCCGCCATTTTCTTTCCGTGAGAACAGGAGACCGGAAGGAAACTTGTGCGGAGACGTTACGTGGAGACCATAGACATAATATATACAGAGAAGCCCCATTATATCACGCTGACGTCCCATCGCGCCGCCATCTTGGATGGGTCCCCCATGCCCCTCCAATGCATTTATTTGTAAGGTGGAGGCCCAACCACAACAATAATTTCACGAATTTTCACTGGATTTTTCTCACAGTTTGGTTTGTTACAAAGGGCAGAGATATTGTTATGGTACAGATCACTGTAAAACATAAAAAAAACAACGTGTGTTTTTATGTTAAAATATTTTTTATAATGTTATTTAACAAAGACACAAGGTACCCACAGTATAAATAAATGTATAAATGAATTTGATACTAACACGTTTGATTGTTTATTGATGCATTTGGATTTGTCTTTCTATTTTTATCTGGCTAAGTAAATTATTATTCAACCTTGTGAAATGTAATTCCACACACTCTGCTTTCAATATTTTGACTGTTATTGCAACCGTATGCTGAACAAAATACGGGAATAGTTGCTGGCTTTCTCTTGACTATGGTTGACTCTTTTTTTTTTTTTAATTTACATTTATTAATTTATCAAAATAGAGATATAGTTGTACAAACACTGATAATAAAGTATTGTATCAAAACTGCAATTCAGAAGTTACCCAGAAAAACACCAGGAAAACGCAAACCTCCGCCAAGGCCTTCAAAAAGTTCCTGGATCCAAACTGTGATCTGGCTCACCACCAAAATTAAATCAGTTCTTCCTTTTTTACGTTTCCAAAAATTCCCGAAATTTTCATGAAAATCTGTCCACGACTTTAGTTATCTAAAACACAAACAAAAAAAGCCGGTAAAAACATAACCTCCTTGGCAGAGGTAATTAGGCTACTATGTACAACTCTCTTTGTGAAGCATCAATATCATATTTTTACATAAACACCACATAGGAGTAAAATCCATCATTTGCATTTAGTAGATTGTTCACTGTGTTAACATTATTTAGCAACCAGTTATGTAGAAAATTGTTTTGTTTGTGTGTTATGTACATATGGAAACCCATTCCCGCCACTTGAAATTAAAAAAAAAAAAATCGTACAATCTCATAATTATGAGATTGTTTGTAAGATTTTTTTTTTATTTCAAGTGGTGGTAATGGTCTTCCATATATACGCGTTGTTCCACAAAAAATAGTTTTCTACGTTGACTCTGCAGCAAGACTTGAAGAAAGCATATAACCATCCAATATGGCGGCGACGCTGGTTTACTCTCCAGCGCTCAATGAGATCTCTCTGTACATACCGTGTCTATGAGTGGAGACGCAACCGAGCGTTGGTACGTGACTGTACGCTACAGCGCCGCGAGGCCATCAAGCGGTGACATTGTGAACTACAAGCGCTGAAACGTGAGGCTATCAACTCATCTCCCTCTGAAATTTTACATTAAAATCTTATTTCTACAACATTTCACGATTGAGTGACTACTCCTGAATTTTCCACTTTTTCTGTAATAAATAAATATAACAAGAAAATCCACGAACATATGACCCAGAATCTGTTCAACTTCAAAGTTAGCCACAACAACCATTTCAGAGGAGACAACAAAACCATCAGTGTTTTCTGTAAATGTTCAATAATGAAAGGAACGTGAAAGGAACCTGGAGACCTTTTAAGAGATTTTTAAATTTACAACTACACAGGGACTGTTATTTCAATGTCAACAATCCATAAATCAATCAAATTAATCAATATCAACACAAGACATTTGAACATTTCTCTCTTTTTGTTTTTTTGAATACTCTCAACTATTCAATTTTTATGGTAATCTACATTATTAATAATTTATAAAATACTCTAATATTTTATGTGAGGTTAATAGCAACATTCTCGCCCCCTCTTTCTCTCTCAGTTTTTATTTATTTATTAATCAGATCTCTTTGCATCACCTTCAGCATGGTCATCATTATGGTCATCTTTAATTCATTGTTAGGGATTTTTAAAAGAAGAAAGTTCTAACTCTCAAGGTTTATGTCAGCAAATGAGATTTCCATGCAGCAGTTCTGAAGGTCCACAAAAAAGAAAAAGTATAAAAATTGGAGTATAAATAACATAACACTTAACAACCTCAGAGAGGATATAAAATAGTCATAAATATGTTTCTCATTTATCATACACACACACACACACACACACACACACATACACACACATATATATATTCATTCATTCATTCATTTTCCGAACCGCTTATTCCAATTCAGGGTCGCGGAAGCTGGAGCCTATCCCAGCTGGCTTTGGGCGACAGGCAGGGTACACCCTGGACAGCTCGCCGGTCCATCGCAGGTATATTATATATATATATATATATATATATATATATATATATATATATATATATATATATATATATATATATATATATATATTATTATTATTATTATTATTATTATTATTATTATTATTATTATTATTATTATTATTATTATCATCATTATTATTATTATATTACTGATATTAGTTAACTTAGAAAATATTTCCCCAAAACATCTGAGAAAAATTGCAATTGTAATTTGGCAATGGTTAATTTGTCTTCTGAGGTCTGTATTAAAGACAAGGTCTGTATTTATTTATACAATACAGTATTTAAGTTCAAATTTGACTACACAAGGCCAGAAAGTGCAAAAATATTAATTTGTGGGCATAATTCAGACTTTTAATGATTTTTAGGAGGAAGTTAATTTGTGTTATTGTGATCCTAGATAATCAAGGCAGAATAAAATTGCTTTTTTGCACAGCTTGACATGACTTGTTGTCCTTTAATTCTTTAAATGAAGGTTTGAATAGTAAGTAGTATGAGGTCAACAAATCACTGCAGTTTGTCTTTTATTTGAATAGTGAATAGTATGAATAGCCACGCATACCCTAATATATCAGTCAAATATTTAATGTACAAATACAACACATTATAGGCCTCACGGTTTGAATGAATGGAGACTGCAAGTGTTTCATGATTAAAATGAATGGTTCTTGTCCCTCACAGCATTAATATAATTCTGGTGTTGACACATTCTGATCAAGTTATGGATATCACTGTCAAGTGAAGTGGACTCATCTATATATGTTGTTAATCTTTTGCCTCTAAATCCAAAATGCTATAATGTCAACCATTTCTCTGGGGCAAAAAAAATACAAAAATGGTAAAAAAAAAAAAAAAAAAAAGATCACAAAAGTAAACTTTTAAAAGAATTGTTTTTAATAAGAATGTATGTGACCATCAAATATACATTTTTTGGTTTTGTATGCAAATGTTTGTTTTAACTCTCATGACAGGGATAAAAACCAGAACTGACTTATACTGACTTCATGAATACATAGACGCTGCAATTTTGTTACCATAGAACAATAATAACTTTCTTCTGGTTACAGTTCACAGTCCTGCATTCAGTTGGGTCGGTTGACGCTTTGGTAACTAACTAGCCTAATGGAAGTGTCTTCATGTTAAATTCCCAGTTGCAGAAGGATGAAGGTTAAACTTCCAGAAGACTATTTATTGAGCCGTTAATAGTTAACATTTGTGGCAGAAAACAAACTGCAGGGATTTGTTGACCTCTTATCTGCTTCTGCATTTGGCACTTGTCTCTGAACGGACGACTTCGATTGACAAGAGTAGAAGAAACTATCAAATGGCTGTAGTTTCTACTGGTTAAAACTCAAATACGGTTTTTGTTTCCAAACTGATCTTGTTACCAGTACTTGTTACAGTACTTTCTGTAATGGATTCTCAGTATCACCAGTTTGAACCAACTGATGGCAGTACTTCTCGAGGTGTGCAGAGTACCACACAAACAGGTAAAAAAAACCCCCACTTTGATTGATTTTGCTTCACTTATTTCAGATATCATTAAGAATAATTACACCATGTTTATCAGCATTTTCAGGTATGAAGAGGATAGTGATTTATATCCTTTACAGCATCCTGGTGCTGCTGCTGTTGATTCTGCTGATGGTAACAGGGATAAGATGTAAGGCTTTAAAGACATTACTACAAAGTGAAGATGGTTTATTGATACAAAATTAAATGAAAGTAATATAACTACCTTTTAATGTCTTTATCTTGCAGTCTCTCAGATAAACAAGGACATATCTGATGTCAAACTTCACCTTGAGACTATCAGCAAACAAATACCAGCTTCATCTTCTAATGCAGGTTAAAACAAACTGATAACAGTTTTATTATAATGATCAAACTGCAGATTTTATGTTTTCTAAATAATTTCTGTTTTTTTACGATTTTTTTCAGGAGCAGCAACATTACCAGCGATGACTCTGGAGAAATTGATCCCAGTCAGAGGTAAAAATGTCATTGTTAAAAAAAAGTGAGAGAACATTAACCATTTCACAGCCATCAGACTGTTTGGTTTTTGTCAACCCCCCATTTAACCAGGAACATGTAAGGAAGGCTGGGTAAGTTTCCAGAGAAACTGCTACCTGTTGTCAACCACCACTGCTACCTGGCACAAATCAGAGGAGCTGTGTAAATCACACAGAGGATACCTGCTGGTTCTGAACAACGTGGAGGAACTGGTGAGGTTCATTTTAAGCCAGACTAGCGGTACAGTAGCACACAAGACTAACTTGAGTCACAAAAGCTTGAAAATAACCTTCTGCTGCTTTTTTTCTAAAACCTAGGACTTTATTTCTAGAATAGTTGAAATCAGATACAGCTACTGGATCGGACTTGTGGAACGACAGCATGAGGGACACTGGAGCTGGGTGGATGGAACTGATTTCAATTCAACCCCAAAGTAAGATATGTAAATACATATAAAGAGGAATAAAGACAGAAAATGTGTTTTAGAATGAAAATCTCCATGGTTCCATCTCCTCCTTGTGTTCAGTTTTTGGGATGCAGGTCAGCCTGACGACTGGGACTACAGAGTGAACGGAGAGGACTGTGGACAGCTTCATGGCTCTGCAAATCGTAAACGCAAGTTGTTAAATGATGCAGACTGCAATCTGATGGAAAGGTATATCTGTGAAACCAAGGCATAAGACACTGGTGACGTTCCTGAGATGACCAATGTGCCAGACTTGTTGAAGTGAGGAAAGATGCTTTAAATGCCAACAGATGGATTTTTTGTGTGTAAAAACAACTTGTAATCAAACATGTACTGCATATGTGAAGGACTGTATTTTTTAACATGTCAGTTAGACATTTAATTACTTTATCAGGCCATATTTTAAGTTCAACTGTTCATTAGAAGTTTTATTTGCAAGATGTTTCCAAATGTTGTTTGTTCTGAATTAATACAGAAGGAAATTAAAACAGTTACCAGGGAATGCCAGCAGGGGGAGTTTGAGCCTGTTGAGCTGTAAAACGAGACACCGCTTCCTAGCTTCAGTTAAATACATGCAGGAGCCAAGGAAAGCTGGTGCCCGTGTATTTTATAACAAATTCTTCCCTTATCAGGTGAGAACCCATTTTTAATTGCAATCTGAGTTCTTAAAAGGGTTAAGCAAATGTTAAATATGGTCTTGTTGTTTCGTGAAATTGAATATTTAAATGTAATAAAGTAAGTTCTGTGGCAACTGTTAGCCATATGCCGAGTTGAATGAATTAGCTTAATCGTGTCCTATGCTAACTGGTTCACTGTACATCAGCTTGGAGTAATAAGAAACATGGAATTTGCTGTGCTGTAATTTTCAGTGTTTTGTGTTTAATTCATGTACTGTCAGGATGCTGTTGATTGTGGAATAACAACTAGGTTAGAGAATGCTTAAAGTGGAACTATTGTGTGCATTTCAGGCAAATTTTATTTTATTTCTGAGACCAGAATGGCTGGGATTGATCAAGTCATTGTCACAAATGGCTTTATTTACTTCAGACCGACCCTCTCCGTAGGCTGTCAGATCAGCCCGCCTCCCGCCACTGCACTACATCGTGAGCGCGCACCGCAACTGCTTTCGCCGTCATTGTAACATCTCATAAACACAAGGATTAGGCTAATATAAACAAAATACAACGTCAACACATAGCACACAGTCCTACATGTTTGAACCTGAATCAGACCCTGAAAACAAAGTGGAAAACACCAGCAGGATGTCTCTCTTTGGTAAACTCACCAGCCATCGTTCGAAATAACTTTATGTGATGTTTTTCACCCGCCTGATGTATTTGTACATGCCCTTGTTAACAAGTAGAAGGTAACCAATCACCGAACCTTATCCCCCAGGATGTCACAAGTATCTCGAAGTAGAAAAAACTCTCTAAAACGACGCGTTTTTCGTTGCCATGGAAACCGAATGGAAGAGTGCTGGAACTCAAACTCAAACTCAAACCTGCGTTTAGGTGATAAAAAAAACAGTGCCGTTCACATGTCTGATGAGGATTCAACACTGTAACGCAGTAGAAAGCTCAGAAAACTCGAAATACCATAATAGGACCCCTTTAAAATTCTAGCAACAAACTCATCTGCAGTATTTCAATTTTCTTTCCTGTATAATACTTGATCTGCAAATGTTGGTAACAAAGCTGTACATGTAGTGTTACCTGTTCCCAAATGTTGTATGCTACTTATGTGATGTCCTAGCTTCAGTTAAATACATGCAGGAGCCAAGGAAAGCTGGTGTCTGTGTATTTCATAAAGTCTTCCCTTATCAGGGCTTTTACACATAAAGTGATTAAACATTTATGTAGTGTCTGTAATGTGTTTTTTGCACACTTTGTGTGAAAGATGTGGATGCAAAAAACATCTGTCTGCCACTGATGACAGTTCATGTAGAAAAGGCTGCCTAAAGGATTGACACGCTGGCTCTTTAAGGGGCGGAGCCTGGACTACCGCAAGACCGGTTGGGTAGTCTGCGTTGTGGTCCCTGTTGTTCACAGATGAACAAAAGAAATACCCTTTATGAAAACTTATTTTAGTGTTTTAAACAACTCAAATAAAGCTTGATAGTGAGCGCAGGGATTTGATAAGGTGTTTCAAAGCCTTATCTGTACACCACAGTGCCACCACAGTCATGTCAGAAAACACTGAGACACAAACAGAGATGTTTTATCAGTTTGGCATACCCATCAGAATAGCTTACCTTTGCTTAATGCATATGCATACAATAAAATGCAACAAAATACCATCAAATGTGGCAAAACTAAGCACATGAAAGTAGGACAGTTTACTAACAAAGACTTTTGTAATGTCTTTTGGGGGTTAGGGTTAGGAAAACAACTTGGGTTTGGCTGAATCAGTATGTTGTTTCGACAAAGCAGCCAAAGCCAACAGGTAACCTATAAATGGGAACTTGTGGTAAGGTCTTCTGATAAGGTATGCCAAACCCACAGAACAACTGCTAAAATCTATTACATTAAGTCACATAAAATCAAAACATCCCTCATACTGACCATGCAGACCTTCACATTCTGTATCAGGAAAGGTGTCATTAAAATAAAGAAGGTAGAAAAACAAGATAATCAATGAGTCACATACATCTTACTGTTGTAGGTCACAAGTTTGAAAATACAACATTAAAATAACAGCAAACTGAGTTGTGCAGTTTTAGAAGTAAGTATGGTGCAAACTGTCATGTGCCAAAAGAATAATACATGCATACACAGAGATTTTTATAAGCACAAAAATAAACAAATCCTTTTTGTTGTATCTAATTTAGTCTCATCTCATGCTGTACCATCAATTTTTTTTCCAATGTTAACATGATATATTTAAAAAATAAATGCAGATGTTCAGTAATAATATCTCATGTGGATACTCTGCACTGGAAAGCCGTGGGAATCGCTGCAAGTGTTATTTGCACAGGTGTGTGAATGAGAAGGTGAAGGGGAGTTCATTTTAATTTAAGTCCAGGAAATAAATCTGTGAAAATTCAAAAGTGGCCAAAAAGACATAAGTTAAAACACTTGTGAATAATTAGGGAAAAGAACATAAAAATATCAAAACAAAAAAGGAAAATCTGCTCCCATCACCGGTGAGGCTGGATGTAGGGTATTGTCAGCCTGAATCCCTTTGTCATGTCACTTCTTTCTGTGATTCATATTTCCTTTAGTGTTTTGTTTTCTCATCATTTTTGCTTTGTATATAAATTTGGTAAAACATGCAGATAAATTGTCTTAACATGAAAATTCTTAAGAAAAATGAAATATTTAAGCATTTTAAGTATTTTTCATCACGTCAATCAAATTTTGTGGTTTAACTGAATCTCATTTCACAACTGCATATCAAAAACTTCATTTGTAACCCTTTCAGTGCTAAAATACAATGTACTTTATCAAACTAAATTACTTACAGCAAAAATTTTACAAGAAGGAGGGAAAACAGATTAGAAGATTTTTCAAAGCATTAAAATCATTCAATTTTTCAATATAATTGTTTTGAAGACTTCCATGAATTCCTTAAGTTTAGCGTTACACTCTCAAACATTTGATCAGAATATTTAAATTAATTTTTTATAATTGAAATAGCTGCTGATTCATTTTAATAATTACCTTTTTGATTAATTAAACTTTAATCAGTTAATCCAAATATAAAAATGAACACGGTGGTGAAAAAATTATGTATTCCCAGATAAATATTTTCTACAAATTAAGCTCCACTGTGACTGCAGGAGTCTAAAACTTAATCTATCTTCATGCAACAGAGTCACTACAGTTAAGTCAGAGGTTTTCATTTCTTATATTGTTCAAATGAAAACTATTAAACACAATAAAGGCATTTTTGATAAAGACCCATCTCTTCTTTACATCAACATATACAATTACACATGTAGATTTTACCACATATTGAATCTTGAACTCAGATAATACATGCAAAAGGCCAACTGATAAGCACAAAAATGCACAAATATTATAAACATACTTATGTTTCAGTGTCTTGCAAATATAATACCAGAAACAGATAAATAAATCCAATGAAAACATCTCATGTTGATAATCTGCAGTGGAAAGCCATGGGAACTGCAGCAAGTGCTGGGTATTTGCACAGCTGTGTGGTGGAAAGTTGTTCTTCATTTAAGTTTTGAAATACAAGCCCAGAGCAGCCCTGTTTGGCCTGAGAACAGATGTATCATTGTATTCTAAATGTACAAATAAATTGTTGACATAAGTAATAGGGTATATAAATAAATTAAGTTTGTTATACTTTTTCAGACTTTTAAAAAAAGTGTCTGGAAAGATCTAAATGAAAATAAACCTGACCAGAAAATCCACATGCAGTTTATTTTGACTATACAGACTAAGTTATTACACTTTATTTTGTGTTTTGTTTGAATTATTAATTAAATACTTATACTAGTTTTCAACTATAGTTAATAATGCAATATTCTAGCATGGTTCATAATGTACCATGACTCCTTGCTATCTGACAGATGTTACAACCTGACATAAAGCCACAGCATATGATCAAGGCTGACACTACTTTAATGAGTAATAACACAAAGTACTGTATATTTAATATAGTGAGACAAGAGCAGTAAAAATGACCCAAAAGTCTAACCATGCAAGCCAGATGTGCATACCATTTACAGCTGGAAAATATTTAAAAGTAACACGAAGACCAGCCATTGCAGGTCTATGGACCATTGGAAGTTAGAAAATGTTTATGAAGACAGTTAAAGTAGCACTTTCTCTCATTATTTTTAATAAAATGTTTATTCAGCTGTTTGTTCATTAAGATTATCTTATTTTTTATTAATTCTAAGGCAGCCCACCGTTATTTTCTGGTGAATTTCTTTCAGTGTTATCTTTTATTTAAAACAAATCTCTGTGCTTTCTGTGCTAACGGTATTCATGAAACACATCGAAGATCATGCATACAAGTGCAGTCAGGGCTAAGGATTAAACGAGGACCTCCTTGTTTAATCCGTTTATAGCATGATCCCTCACAGTAAACATTTCACAACAAATCTTTTTTTTTTTTTTTTTTTACAAAGCTTTGTATATATGCTGAAGTATAGCAACTATTTTTGTTGGCCTAAATTTACTTATACTAAAAAACTGTCCGCTTCAGCACGTTTCTCTCATTCACCTGTCAAAACCCAGCTGATGAACATGTTGCTATGGTGACACCTGTACCGAGTGATTTCACAGTGATTTAACTTGCCATACTACGGGTTCACATATACAAAAATAATGCAGCCAATTGACATTACAGTTATCACTGGCCATGGTATAAACATAGTTAAAAACCTCACTGGTAAACTTTTACAAGGATACCCGCATAGAGCTCCCTCCCCTTTGTTTTCTCCTTATCTGAGTTTTCTCTCCCCTCCTGTCTTATAAGAGCGGACAGGCCCTAATTCAGGGTCCTTCAGGCTGTAGTCATGAATGTGACAGCTGCTCTGCTTCTGCTTCTCACTGGTAAGTCTTCAAAAAGCTTCTTTTTTATTTTTTCTGATCCATTTATGATGTATTTGTTTTTCTTCCAGTTTATGTGGCTGATGGAGCACGGCTGCCCAAAGCCTTATGGCAGTTTGGGAAGATGATCACCTGTGCCCAGCCAGGTGTTGGTCCTTTGGCATACAATGATTATGGCTGCTGGTGTGGCTTTGGGGGGACTGGAACTCCAGTTGATGAAGTGGATAAGTAGGAAGCAATGAGTTTTGTATATAAATAAAACATTAAACTGAATCTTTTAAAAAAAAAAAAAATCATGCTCCTTTTCTTGCCTTATTTTTAGGTGCTGCAAAGTTCATGATAACTGTTACAAAGAAAGCAGAAAGGCTCCTGGATGCACATCTTTGTCTGATCTTCCTTATATTATTGTTTATGATTTTACCTGCTCCAGCGAACAGGTGAACTGCTCAGGTAAGATTACTTCTGGATGTGACACATTCACACACTTTTTAAGACCTAAAATCCATACTGACCTGTGTGACTTGTAAGCTTTTTATTTATCAAATTCAGACACTTTGTTATGAATTGGATATCTTCATTTAAATACACAATTCCAGTAACAAAGCAGTCCAACACAGGTTTTTTTTTTGTAAAACAGATAATATACAGTTGAGACAGTCTGTATTGTTTTTTTGTATGTCTAAATACTAAATAGACAACAGCTCTTTAAACAGCTGTACTGCAAGGAGCACATTGTAGAACCAGCTTCACCTATATATTCAAGTTTTTTGCATGTGATCAACAAGCTACTTTACATTTATTTGTTGACTCGACTTTTTCTCTGCAGCTACTAATGATAAGTGCCAGGCTGCTGTGTGTGAGTGCGATCGTGTAGCGGCTCACTGCTTTGCTCAATCCACATACAACCCTGAAAACAAGCATCTGGATCCTGAAGTCCACTGTGTCAACTGACCTGTGTGTGCGTGTGTAACATAGTTCTTTAACAAATTTTGTCTCTTATATTTGAAATCTGATGTGATGTGAAGGATGTTTGATCTTTACAAAGCGATCATCTTGTAATAAAAATGATAAGGGAGCTTCTCAGAGTCAGTCATGCAGTAGAACTTCAACTTGTGAGTGGCTTTATGTTTATTTACACACCAGTTGTGCTGTTATTACATTTGAGACTGTGCTTATCTCAGTGATACAAAAATATTTTTATAGTATATTTTATAGATAGTTTATATTCACCTCTGCCAAGTTTTTGCTTGGATTTATGTTTGTGTTTATGTTATGTCTTTTGGCAAGTTTACACAAAAACTACAACACGGATATTTGTGATTTTTATGTTTTGACAATGAGTCTTGGTCGGACTTAGACTCAATTAAATTTTGTGTGTGATCTGGAAGGAAATGTGGACATGTGAATTTTAAGGATTCTTCAGATTTTGGGTAGGAACAAGCTGCTTGGTGGTGGTCTGAGTGTTTTTCCAGCTTTATTACATCAACAGTAACTTTGATGCGGAGGCTTTACTCTGACACAGCTATGGTACAGAGGTGGCAACTTTTTCTGTTAAATGCTAAAATACCTTTGTTTAAAGTAGTTTAAATGCTCACTCTTAAAGGCAAGAAGGAACTGGGGTGTATTAAGGGATTAATGTGCACCAGCACCGACAACATACTTCAAACCAAGACAACGTTATTTAGCTCTTGAATGGAAGTATTGATCTATTGCAACACTTCCTAATGTCTATAGGACACTAATTACTCTCCTTTGGTCATGTTTGGTCAGTAAAAAAATCATTTTATTTAGGATGTTGCTTATTCTCTGGAAAACTACAAGAGAACAGGATTTTTGCCAGAAAAATATCTTCTTTACAGAATATGATGCTGTCATTATGGTTTTAACCTTGTCAACAGAGAAAAGGTCTGTTCAGTGGGGGTGTCATGGTTTTTACACAACATATAAAAGTCAAGTTACGTTGACAGACTGATGAGAGAAAATTCAAACTGAACTTCCACTAATAAACCCACTAATGTAAAATAGGAATAAAAGATCATTTTAAAAAAAACTATTTTAATGTGCACCAATGAGATTTTGTTTCAATGAATCAAAACACGTTTATTCACAGAAAAAAAGAAGAAATTGAATTAACTAAAGTATGCTCATGATTGCCAAAGAGGTAAAAAATAATACCAGGAATATACTTTTGTCAAGTTGCAACAAAACAAACAGCAGCTATGCACAACAACACATTGTTAACATTTATAGAGTAAGATGCTGGATTGTGTTTCTGCAGATTATATTGGCTTGTACAGAAGAGTGGTCACATATTTTTTCTTGTATCTGTGTGTAGCGCTGAGAACCATCACCCCTTCCTAAAACACAGAAACAAGAGAGGAACCCAGATTCAAATTAGGTCTTACACTTATTATTATACTTATACAGCATTTACACTTTTGAATGAGATCCAAATTGTCCTGCTACTGAAGTTTCACCAGGAAGGTTGGATGCAGTATTTTTTTAATGCATATGAATAACAAATTTCACATCCTATTAATGTACTTTTTTAAAAATTAAAAGAAAGTCTTATTACTGTGATGAACAACTGTGTAAAATCAGGAATGCATTTGAGTCTACTACCTTGATAGAGAGGGCATACAGGTGATTGAGCATGACATGGTTTGGCTCTGGAAGCAGCGTCGGGTCACACTGATGGGGACATAAAGGCAAGATGCATTATTAAAAAATTCATTGCTTTTGTCGCTAGTCTCATTCATGCAGACGCATTACTGAGACAATCATGGGTACCAGCATCATGTCTGCACTTACAGAGACACCTGTGTCCTTGTTGAGCAGCACTTGAAGCAGGTGGGGCGGTAAGATAGGAGGTTGTTTGATTTTGTCTTCTGGCTTGATAACGTATCCGTCCTGATGATACGGGCCGGGTGGGGAGCTGGACAAATCTGGGAAAGAGTGACCATATAAACATATTCCAGCATAGCTTTCAGCCAAACAGTAAATGTCACTGATGAATACAGTCAGCATGACGAGCACAGATCAATCCAGGTATCCTGTATTCTAACTATTCATGTTGGTTGCGACATTTATTACTAAAATTTGAGAAGTTTGAGGTAAGAGGAAGTCTGGTGCCATTACCAGACATGTCTGCTGAATCCTGCGAGTCAATCCTGAGGGCATCAAAGACTTCAAAGTCAGTACTTTTAACCTGAATGACATTGTTGACTGTTCCAGTTTTGGTTGTCGTCACAGCCTGCAAGAGATCACAAGCAACAATTCAGTGTAAAATACTGCAAGTACACACTACTGATAGACTACTTTTTGTACAACCAAATGGTTTTAAGCCTTCACTCACCCCTGTCGGATCCAAAGTCCACTGACCATCCACGCAAAACTTGTACTGGTGCTCTCCCTCCGGCAGATCCACTATAGCCACAAAGTTTTTCTGGCTGCATATGGAAGATATTCATATTTAATACAAAGACATAGATCTGACATAAAGATCTACTGAAACAAGAGTCAGACTACCTTCTGTTGAGGGGAATCTTGGTGGTCCAGTTGTTAAAAGACCCAGAAACATACACTTCCTTGGCAGACCCCGACCATCTGAACACAGTTGGGGCGGCCTGCATTGGATTTTTAGTGTCGCAGTCCAAGTCCTGCTGCCAGGCGAGAAATTCCTGTATTTCCTGTGGAGTCTGAGCAGAATGATATTAATGTATAGATGGTCTGTTAATGATTGCTCGTCTTTGTTGCCCAGAAAGGTTTTCTGTCTGAACAGTCAGCTGGGAGGTGAACTAGTGCATAACTGAGGTCTAAAGTAAGTGTTTATGCACACATTTTAATCAAGTTTAATTAATCATTTCTATGATTTCACATGTTTGTTATGTACAGTTTGCTTCTGTTTATAAAAGGTGTGACCTTATCTGCTTCAATGACACATACTGTAGATTCCTGGCTCAGTACACATTGTTTTTATACTAACAGTTTATTACTTTGATCAATTAGCATTTACCAGTACAACATGTTGATTTTCTCATGTTTCTGGGTGTTTTTATGCAAAGCCAATTTAATTATACAAGGCAAACAAAATTGGCTGAAGATGCCTTCTAAACTGAGTCATCCAGCAAGTTTATTTATTAGCAGCAGGTAGCTTTCTTTCTGTCTTTCTGATTTAACTTGCTAGGTTCTGGTGCTCCTGACAGTCAATGGTTTTGTTCTCCGCGGGGATCATGAATCTAGAGTTGGCCTGGGTGGGTGTATATGTGTGTGTGTGTGTGTGTATGTACATATGTATGTAGGTGGGTATGTATGTGTATATACGTGTATGCATTTATCTCTTTCTCTTGTTTTCTCTGTTTTCTTTTCTGTTCTCTTTCTGTCTCTCTTCTGTCCTCTCCGGTCTGGTCCAACAGCATAAACGGACAATTAATACGGACAATTATCCAAAACACGGACAATTATCCAAATACGGACAATTATCCAAAACACGGACAATTATCGTAATACGGACAATTATCCAAAACAAATAGAAAAATAAGATAAGAATCCAGAAATACAAGGGGATCATTATAGCTATAAAAGCTCCCCTTGGCAAAATAAACTTGCTCAGCAGAACATAGCATCCAGAACATCAGTCTGCTTGCTTAAATGCTGGACAAGACAATTACAAAAAAAAAAAAAAAGATGCCTTCTAAACAAGCCTCTTTTTTTATTCATCTTTTGTAAATCAGTGTTTAGAAATCCATTTTGACTTTATATGCAAAAACATTAAGTGCAGTAGAACGTATTAGCAATATACCAGTCCAAAAGGTGACATTTTTTGTACACTATGCAATGTTAAAAATATGACAAAAATAGCCATATTGTCCTTTTAGATGCAACATACACATGTACATATACGTATGTGCTGCAAACACTCTCCTTTGACTTCCATAGTTCATTATGGGCTCAGCCCTTTTCTCTGCCCACGGACCACACAAAGATGTGCCCACATGCACACACATATGAGATAACATGGCCGTTAGCAATGAAGAGCTCATTCTAAAAACACACCTTGTTATCAATTTGGAACTGGTTTGGTTTTGCTCAACTCAAACTGGTGACTCAGACTCTGAACATGTTAGTTAAAAGGGCTTTTTCTACCAAAGGTGGCAGCACAACCGATTTATTGCAACTCCTCTAACAGAGGCATGCTGTTGAGTGGAAGAAGTGCTACTCTCTGAGACGCACAAGAGAGGAACACAAACTCCGATAGGAGATGGCAAACACCAGGGAGGATGTTTTCACACTGTACAGCATATGACAAGTAAGTGTCACAGTGGATACAGAACACGCATGGAATCCCATCGCATAACGCTAAAGACATGGCTCCTATTTATATGGTGGATAAGTCCTACTTTATTTGTCTTATTTATCAATTTTTTGGCATATTTACATGCAATAACATTAGAGATAATTATACTTTTATTTGCGCAATACCAGTCAGAATGGTCAAAAGTATTTTTGTAATAGCACTGAATATTAAATTTATATTTTTAAAGGTATTTAGCAAAAATATTCAAAACAAATGTTCTAAGAAATATTATAAAAAATGAGAAACTAACTCCCTACTCTGGGACAATGTTAATAGCAGGACATTTTAAATGTTTTGTCACAAAGTTATATTTTCATCATTGTATATAATAGCAGGGCCTGACATTCTCTTTTATAAGCACGTTTTAAAGTTTGTGTTTAGATGCACAATAAATTTGTATAAACTCTGACAAGAGATGATGAATAAAAGCAAAATTTGTTTTAATTTTCTGATACTTGTACTATGTTTTTAAGACAAGAAAAAAAAAAAAAAAAAAAAAAGTATATATAACAAAAAAATTGTACCTGTTCTCTCAGTGTATTTTTAACATGAATCAAAGTGTTGACAAATGATTCCTGGACCTTATGACTGCATGGGTAAATTTTTACCCACTCCATACAGCCAACACAATTATTTCATCATCTGAGATCTCAGAATCTTCAGCAACCAATGACGTTCAACATTTTCTTCCTGACAGGTTTTTTCTGCCCATTTCCAGCCCTCACAACCATCATGAGTTGGATGGTCATATGACTCCCACCTCGTGTCTAAGTAGTGGAATTGGTGATTTAACTCCCCCCCCCCCCCCCCCCCCCCCCCCCCCATGTTACAACTATACCCAACCTCCCAATCCATTTAAAAAATTTTAAAAATAGATAATAATTTGCATCTATCTGTAGGCTCAATATATAAACACCTACTTTTGGATCTTCTCTGTGGAACAGGTCTGCATCCTCTGTGGTGTCCACTATGATCTTAGATCGGTGTTCCTTCCCTCCTTGCTGCCCATCTCTGAATGACCTCTCCGAACCGTACCTGTCACTGCTGCTGTTGCCCATCCTGTAGGTGTTGAACACTAAAAGACACAACCATATACACAACACAGAGCTGTTTTATTTCCACACCACAAATCCATGAGAAATTACACAGCAGGCTGTATGTGGTTCACAACGCCACCACAGCGCTTGCTGTGCTGCAGCAAGCATCAGCATTTACAAATAAATTATTCATTCATTGAAACCAACCAAATTCTTCTCGGATGAAATTTCACTGCTTGTGGTCTCATCAAATGCAGTGTTTAGTTTAATGAAGGCAAAATCTGTGAGTGGTTTGAAGTCGTGCAAAGGTCTGTCCTGGTCGTCGCTGTTTCCGTTTTTGAAGAAGTTTTTTGTCTGACTGAAAAGACTCGGCAGCATCCGGCGGATAAAAACAATCAAGCAGTCTTGTGTGTACTTTCAGCATACAGTTTCTCTCTTTTTTCCTGTTTGCTTTCTTCTCTCGCTGTCAGACGTCCTTTGTATATTTTCGCCATTCGGTGGAAACTTCAGTGTTTCTGCCGTGAGAGATAGTGAAAACACACCTCTTCCGCCTCCTTTGCGCTTCACGGAGAGTTTAACCATTTAATGGCCCTCCATGACAACTGTTTCATCTTTCAAGACAAATAAATTACTATTTACATATTGGTTGGTCTCTTTTTTAAGTGCATATGTTCAACAGGGGAGGCTGTGTTAATGTCCTAATCGCTTGTTGAAATGTTTGCTTTTCTCCGTCGTCTTTAAATGCACAATAGCAAATTTAAAGTAAAACAAGATAAAATAATTTGTGCTTTAAAAATGTTAAAATATCAAACAAATTTCCTGGATAGTTTGATTCGTGATTTATTAATTCTTAGTCTCAAAATAAGTTAGCATCTTTACTAAAAAACAAGTGACACACATCTAAGCAAACTGATTTAGTGGATTAATGCTATGACTTAGCATTGACTTAGCATTGCTAATGCTAAGTCATAATAGAAACAAAGGATATCAGAATAGGTCTACTGAAAATTTGTTTTATTCTAAGCCTATTAGCAGAAATATAATACATATCAGTATTTTTAAAGAACATTAATTCACATAATTTCTTAACAGGGGGTCTTTAACCCTGTCCCAGCTAGCACTGATCAAAACCCAAACAAACACACTCACAAGCTCTTCCTCACATAAATAACAAATATGGTCAATTAATTTGCCCTCAATTAAATGCATACACCTGATTTATTGTCTTTAAGTAAACATGCATTGTTTTTTTCATTACATTTTGTTTGGTCAAAGTTCAGGTAAATGAGCAGCCAGAGCAGCTTTATTTTCTTGCAAGATCAGGTCACTTTTCCCATATTTTCTCCAATTTTATTTGTCTTTAAGATTTATGTGACTTCGCAGTTTCTGTGTCATAACACAGCAGATATATCTGAGACATTCTCACAGCTATCAGGTTTCCAGGGTGTTGCTGCTCTCTGCACTCCAGATAATGATAAAGTGTCATCAGCATTTCAGTGACTATGAGGTCATCCTTCTCCTCTTGTCAGGTCGGTGGGTCGAGATCAGCCACACAGTATCACTATTTCAAGCTGAGCGTGACTGCGTAAACAAATTATACCATTTCCCTCATTTAAATACCTTTCATTTCAATCAATTGTGCTACACATGTTTTATGTGTGTTGCAGCTCTGTAGAAACTAGTTTGATGCAAGAGTGAAACTCCAGTAACTGATTCATACTGCATACTAAGCTACTTAATACTACAAAAAAAACTGGCAATATTCACTCTGGATGACTCTAAATTTATTATATGTTACCGTTCCATCAAATCTTCAAGCTGAATAATGTCTTACACCGTTAGCGGTCTCTGCTGTCATCTTCATTTTTTCCTCAACATTTCCTTGAAGACTTAATGTTTAGACTTACATGCAAAACCACATGTTTTTTTAATTTCAATGTTTTTTGTTACTACATAAAATAAGCAAAAATATATGAGTTTTATGACTAATGCTGAACAACTGCAACATGCACTGAACTAACCAAGTTTTTTACGCTTAAGAGTATGTGGGACAGAAGACTAAACTTGAAGCTTGATGTACCTTTGAATCACTTTTGAAAGAAATTCCCTTTAGACAGACAACATAAACAAGTCACGGACCAGTAACAACTGAGCCTTAACCAAAGACAAGCGATGAAAACTGCAGCAAGTACTCACAACGGTGTGTAAGGATACATAGGGGCGCATGTGGACAGTCAAAAAGGGAGAGAGGAAACAACATACAGTCCAACCACATATGAAATAATACCACCAATAAATAAAAGCAACAAAATGACACAGTCAACAAAATTGTTTTAAGAAGCACAGTAGATTGTTACAATAATAATCTACTGTGTTATAATAAGAAAAGACCAATTTATTTATATCGTACACTTTATACACTAAGAACTTGAAAGTTCTTTAAGTCAAACAGAAGAGAGAAATAGCATGAAAAATGTTCATGAGAGAATAAACTGAAAGA
This sequence comes from Telmatherina bonti, assembly GCF_933228915.1. NCBI lineage: Eukaryota > Metazoa > Chordata > Actinopteri > Atheriniformes > Telmatherinidae > Telmatherina > Telmatherina bonti. The sequence goes on along the minus strand of NC_136611.1, from coordinate 30,772,625 downwards.
AAATAAGAAATTAAACAAATGATGAAGAAACAATGAAATAATAAGAAATTATTTAACCAAATTGATAAACAATAATGTTTGATAAATGTGTAGTTAAGTGTCAAACAGTATTTACCATGTGAGAGTACCACGTGTCAGCCTGTAGCTTCTACTGAACAAAAAAAAAAAAAAAAAAAAAATAGAAACTGCAGAAAGAAAGCGTGTCTTTCTAAAAGGTTTCCAACAGAGGGCAGTGTAACTTAAAGTTATTTTGCATTGTTTGACATTACTCAAAGCATCACTAACAGACCAAAAGCATTTTATTTAATTTTGTCACCCAACACATGTCTCATATAAGTTGAAAGCATGTTTGGGATTTTCTCCTTTTGCTTGTACATTTTACCTCTCATTTACCTGTAACAGCTTTGATATATCTGATTCAAAATAAATCCTCTTAAACAAAATAACAAAATAAACATTATTTATCTGATCCTTATTAGTAATAAAGATAGATTACTACAATGTCAGATGAAGAGCAGTGTATGACACATCATGTAGCATTAGACTATGTCATTATCTGGGTAGCAAAAACTGAACAGAAATACAGAGGCAGTGTGGGAACGAAGCAACCCCTCACTGTTTCCATGAGAATTTAAAAGGGAAATAGTGGAAGCATGAGGCTTGATTTTGATTATCAAATGCACTTGATGATCATCAATCTGTCATTGTGTCCCTGCGTAGGACACTTCACCCTCCTTGCTTCCAGTCCCTCGTCATCGCTGGTGTATGAATTAAATCAAATCAAATTTTGTTTAAAAAGGACTTTTCATACCAAACAGAAACACATGCTTTACATGCTTGGAAGAAGAAAAAATATCTGGAGAATAAAATATTTCTTTCACATAATTACACATGCACACACATATGTACGCATGAATATGAATTAATGTTTCAGTCGTGGTCAGAGGCTGCTGGGGTACATTGGTTGCTTCGTTTCTGTCAATGTGCCAACTCATGCAGCTTACCATCAAGTATGAATAAAAAGAAGGAAAGAAGAAAGAAGAAAGCACTTTTGGTGACTGAAAAAACACAATATGAATGCAATCTATCATTATTATGTGTGAGCAAATTGATAAATACAGATGTTTTAGCTGATTGTCCGGAAATTATATGGAGAAGCAATATAAGTCTGAGGCTTCTAAAAGTAAATTATAAAATTGTTGAATAAATGTTGAAGTTAATGACAGTATGGCCAGAAAGAGACTGGTGGCTGGTTTGAAAGGGTTACAGGAGAGCAGCTATTTGAACGGGAGAGAAAAAAGTGGAGAAGTTTGATCAAAATGCAGATTTCAGTTAAACATCCTTCATTCATAACACAGTGGAATATAAGAATGATCAATGGAAACAAAAATAATTAATCTATGGAGGTATGAACTTAAACTCGTACACAAAATAAAAGTGGAAAGATCAGATCAAAGGACAGTGATCCCAAACATACTAGAAAAACTGCAACTTAATGATTGCAGAAGAATCAAGGTGTTGCAACAATCCAATCAAAGTCCAGCCCTCTACCCGACTATAATACTGTGGTGGGACCGAAAGAGCTGCGCATTAACAAATGACTGCAATGAATGAATGGATCAGTTTAATATTTAAGTCACTTTGGACAAAAGGGTTATGACTAGATTAATATTTAACTTTTAACTTTGATCTGACTGTTTACTTTTAAAGTGAAATTTTAGTTCATAATAAAATACAAATAAAAAACAAATGAATTGAGTAAAAGTAGTTGGTTTTTTTGGGTTTTTTTTTCCCTGTTGGCCCATTATTCCTTATTACATGATCACAGAGTTCATTTGTGCTAATAAAGAAAGGTGTTTATTATGAATCTTACGAAAACAACTCATTAGTAACTCATTTAAAATTCTCTCCATAAAGTTCTCCTTTGATGGTCACAGCAAGGCAGGATTAGGACACATTTGAGTAGAGCTTACTTACATTTATAACTGGGAATATTTAATGGTCTGGTCTTTTATAAGAGACTTTGTATCATTTAGTATTGACATGCATTTATAAACAATAAGGAACAGAACGCTGGTTGAAATGATGAAGGTAAAAAAGCTTTTCAAGGTTTTACCATTTACCTTTTTTTTTTTTTTTTTTTTACTATTTCAAACTCATCCAGGTTCAAATTCACATTTCCAACCACATTTCATTGTCCCTGGGGAATGTCCATGAGTTTCTGAAAAGTGGCTGCCATGGTCAAAACCAAGTCACTGTGACCTAATTTAGCTGAGTTCCAGCCATAATTTTCAGCTCATTTGTTGTGCACCACTCAAAAGGCTTCATATTGCATTGATGTTTGTCAGGTCCTGGCTTCATGGTAACAGTGGAAAACAGTAATTAAAATGCTCCACAAACTCTTCATGCAGATATCTCTTGTCTCAGTGATAGGCTGATGATTACACTTCTATTTAGTTTTTAATTAGTACGTTGAATCGCCACGCTTGGAAATTAGATGCTCTATTTTTAGACTTGTCACAGTGATAAGATTTCGAATCAGAGAACTCGAATCCCTCTGACTCAACAACTTGCAACAGGTGTCAAACATGGTTTTTAAGGGAGCTAAGTGCATATCTTTATTGAGCAGATTTCAATAAAGATAACAGGTATTGAACAGTATCAGACAGTAGTGATGCTGAATGTTTGTATTTATTCCTTCAACAGTAAGATATGTTGTATTGTTATTAAAGTGTGAGTTTTGGCAAGATTAAGGCTTTTAAATCTACATATTCCAACATGTTTCCATTATATTTTCACAAAAACTTCAAGAGTTGTATCATTTAATTTGATCAAAGCACGAATGTCCAGTCTTTTATTTAGTTATGTCTTTGTCATTGTTGTTAGTTCAGATGTAGACTTAGAAAATGCATAATTTTTATTGGTGCTAATATTACAAGATCCTCTTTTCTGGATAAATGATCATTCCATTTACCAAGCAATTACAATAACTTAATTAAACATTTTAATATAGCTGAAAAAAAAAAAAAGAGTATCTGGTGGTGAAGAGAGGCTGCCAGAGCTGGTACTTACAGAAGCTAAGCAGAGCTCTGCTGCATCCGATGAAGCTGGTCTTTCCATGCAGTTACATTTGTTTGCAACTTCTACTTCCACCTCAAGGGATCACACAAGATGCTGCAAAATCAACAAAATTAGCTCAAATCATTTGATCTATTTGTAAGATGACTTATGCTGTGTGTACTTACAGTAGTAAAGTGACCAATGTTGTATGCAGAGATTATCACAAGGCCAATTCCAAATGAAAAACGCACCAGGTGGAGAGCTTTCCTACCAAGCTGCCTGGAGCCGTCATAGTCCTTTTCAGCATAGCTCCTCTGAGCCTAAAGGATGATGAAAAAAAAATCAGTTTCAACACACAACTATACACATTTTCAATCCTGTTCCATTATTCTGGTCAGTAAGGCAATAATAATCTCTTGTAGCAAATGTTGGAGTTGTGTGTCTTTCACACTGAGCATTCACAAAGAAACAGTCCTGCACTTGCATTTATCTTTTTAATCATCTCTGATTCAAATTTATATTCTGGGTTTTGTTCTCATCCGAGATAGAAAGGTGCATATCTGTCCCTGAACACATCGTCTTATGACTCATGATACAGCTCCTGCATGTTGACTGGACTGTGTCCACTCATACAGATTAAAGACATGGGACAGATCTAAAAGATGTTACTCCTATCTATCGCTTTGACATCTTAAAACTTTCTATCATTCCCACAGGCAGTGAATGTTTACTGAGAGCAGCAGGAATGGCTGGGCACCTGAATAATCTATAAAATGAGAGTATATTTGTGCTTAGTGTACTTCAGGAAAGGCAGTCGGGCACCGAAGTGAAGAGTACAGACACTACTTTACAGGCAGATTTTGCTTTAGAAATTTATGACAGGTATTTAATATAATCACGCGTTGTACTTAGTGGGATTTCTCTTGTGACACTGTCCTCAATACTTTCTGAATTCATATGTTGTGCTATTGACTAACTTTACTGAATAATACTTAAAACATCACATGCAGTATTTCATCCTATAACTTTCCATAGCAATATACTCAGAATATCCAGATTTTCAATCTGTTTTGTGACTCACCAACAGAGAGAAAATGAGTGTCACAATATTGATGGGCCACGCTGGGCAGAAACAGGGTGAACATGGTGAGACAGAGGTAGGTCCTTATAGGGGGAATCTCCTGAGCCTCCTCATTCTTCAAGAAGTCAGAGCTACCATCCAGGGACGGCTTTGCACTCATGACCGACTGCGATGTCCCGCAAGACAGTAAAAGCAGAGGGTGAAGCAAAAGCACTGAGACACTGGGAGATGGTGCTGAAGGCAGGGGAGGGGAGGCAATGGAGCATTGATGATGGAAGAGAGAAATCAGCCAGCAGAGAGGTACGACAGGGAGGCAAACGCAGACCGGTCTGAGCTGCAGAGAGATTTGGAGAGGGTTACTGGGAAATAAAATATAGAGGTTGGATTTATGAATTGTAAATTACAAAATATTACCAATCCATGTTATTTTTTATTTTACTGAAGTTTAATGAGAACAAACACGTATCAGTAAATGCAGATGCATAACCTTACTGTTGCTGCCTAAAACAATAACTTTAACACAGACCACTTTGCATTAACTATCATATTTGGATATTTCTAAGACCTTCATGAACCTTTGATGGTTTCTCAGGGAGGAGAACACAAATACAAAAAACACTGACACAGGAATAAGGCATTTATGTATTGTTACTGTGATGTTTAAAGATTGGTCTTCATTACAGGGTTCTACCATTGGACAGAAACTTTACAATTAACATCAAATGCCATCCATCCATCCATCCATCTATCCATCCATTTTCTGCCACTTATCTGGGGTCGGGTCAGGGGGCAGCAGCCTAAGCAGAGAGGCTTAGATTTCCCTCTCCACAGCCACATTTATCTGGGTCTTTCCCTGAGTGTCTGCCCAGAGGGACGTGCTGGAACACCTCACCAGGAAGGTGTCCAGGAGGCATCCTCACCAGATGCCCGAGCCACCTCAACAGGTTCCTCTCAATGTGGAGGAGCAGCGGCTCTACTCTATGCCATTCCCTGATGACCGAACTTCTCACCCTATCTCTAAGGGAAAGTCCGGCGGAGGAAACTCATTTCTGCCACCTGTATGTGCAATCTCATTCTTTCGGTCATGACCCACAGCTCATGACCGTAGGCGAGGGTAGGAACATAGACCGACTGGTAAATCGAGAGCATTGCCTTCTGGCTCAGTTATTTCCTCACCACGATAGAATGGTGCAGAGTCCGCATTACTGCACCGATCTGCCTGTCAGTCTCACGCTCCATCTTTCCCTCACTCGTGAACAAGACCCTGAGATATTTAAACTCCTCCACTTGAGGCAGGACCTGACTCCCATTTTCAAATAAATGCATGGAAATATAATTAGGGTGTTTGTGTGGCAGTTCAAAAGAGTCGGCTACAAGCTAAAGATATAAAACCGGACAACGCCACCCTGGGTATGATGTCCAGGGAAAATAGCTAGGTGGTTACACCCACCACCAGGCACTCAGGTTCGTTAGCAATGGAGGCAGAGACATCAGTTACAGATATAAAAATAGATATTATTCCTATTTAAAATCTACAAAAATACTTTAAGGTAAATCAGGGCTGAGACCTACTGGGGTGGATGTGTCCAGAGAACTAGGGAAGGGACCCCAAGAACACCACACATAAAAGGATAAACAAAACCACACCAAAGAAGTAGGGAGGCACCACCACCAGGACACCAATCCACCACTGCAGTCTCAGCACCTGAGAAAAAAAACCCAGAAATGGTTAAAACACAAAATTAAACAATATAAAAATATTAAGATTAAACAGCTTTGTCCCAGAAAATGTCCTTCCGTTCCCCACTATCATGGGCGGCTCGACTGTCCAGTCTGCACCAGCTCGTGGTGAATCCGGCGCCCACGTTAGCGTTTCCTCTTCTCCAAGAAGTTGTTGAAGGCGGAGAAGGAAATGAAGTGAAGTTGAAGCCGCAGTAACAGAGCGGCCGAGGGAACACCTGGAAAGATGCGTCAGAGCAGAGCAGCAGCGGTCTCCAGAGCAGTTTGATACACCGTAACGCTCCCCGTTTCCTGGTAAAAGGAGATCGGCGTCCGTCCAGTGCAACGCGGGTGACAATATTTTGGCATCGACTAGTCTAGCTCCAGCATATTTATGTCAGCTTCCGCCTGACCATAAAACTGGAACACCGTCGTATGCCTCAGAACCAGTAATGCTACTGGCAACAGCTTGCCGCAGCAATGAATGATCCAGGCTACTGAACCAAGCCTTAGAACACCCAGCGCCGATCTCTGAAACGAAAAACAGCAGAGAGCAGTACCGGATGGGTAAAATGTAATTAAAACGTGTGATGCTGCACCGCCACTGAGCCTACCTGCCACCAACCTGAAGCGGAAGCAAGGAATCCCCTGAATGACGTAGCCCAGCTGCTAGTCGGCAATCGATGATCTAAATTCAGAAAAAAGTGAAATCATGATCTTTGGAGCTATGTACCTCATCGCACGTACCTCATCGCATCGCATCGCACCGCACCGCACCGCACCGCACCGCACCGCATCGCATCGCACCGCACCGCACCGCACCGCACCGCATCGCATCGCACCGCACCGCACCGCACCGCATCGTATCGCATTGCATCGCATCATATCGTATCCTATCACATCATATATAGCTTTGTATCACATTGTGTCGAACCATATCATATTGTAATTATTTGTATTTCAGTTTAGTGGAACTGAATTGTTTTAATAGGACCAGAATTCAACTTGCTTAGTTTGTATACTTTGTTTTGAATTGGTGCTGTATAGATAAGCAGAATTAAACTGAAAGTGAACTGAAAAGTTAAAATTCAGTCCAGTAAATTCAATAGCCAGTAGGTCAGACAAGTGTAGTGGAAAACTCCATTCATCCTATTGGCCAGTGCTCCCCACCCACTCTCTGGCTCAATGGTCATATTTCCTCTGGTGAAGGGTAGTGGATACTGACAATTATTCCTACTTCAGTCTCCTATTGAACCTTAGACAGAGGGTCAATAGCGGTGATACTGTTGTTCTTTAGTGGGGAAAAAATTGCCAATAATAGTGATGCCACAGGCTGTGACAACAGTCACAATGCTGAATTTGGTCATTTCCATTGGGTGGTTGAGTTACTACAAGTAACATGTGAAACTGTGTCCCAGAATCCTGAATTTCATTTTGAAGCTAATCTACCTCATGTTTTAAATTATATAAAGCCTTCATAAAAGTTTTTCATCACTTTAGTAACTGAAACATAGATATGTGTTTACTGTACTTTTGTTCTTTCCCATTTACATATTTATATTGTGGTATATGATGTATATCATGCACAATCATAGCTGATAATGAAATCTTTTTATCTCTATGTTCTAACTCAGAAAAATGGTTAGAAATAGATTTAATTATCTATATCAGGGTACCATATGTGCATGAAAATTTGCCATAATTGTATCTTCATTTTTCAGTCTTTTATTTAAATATTGTATAAAAATGTGAAATTTCTTTAATGGTAAAATTAAGACTAAAAACAAAATCCACATAAGCCATAAAGTACTACTGTAAAGCAATAGCAGAAATCATAATCCTTAAGAAAATGCTTTAAAAGGTTATAAAATCAACTGTTTAAAAAAATGTAAAAAGAAAAAAAAATCAACAGGAGATCAGAGTGGAATGTTTTAAAATAATTTATTAGGAATTTTAAAAAGTTTTTTCCCCCCTCAGGAATAACATGACAGGAAAAACAAAATCAGAAAATGTTACAGTGTTGACAAGATTGTTATTTTCAGTGAAAACAGCATCAAAGTCTGAAAAAACCTCAGCATTGAGGGCAAGTGTATCAAAATGTAAAACCTGGTATGTTGTAGATCAAGAGTGCTTTGTTTTTTCAGCTAAGGAAAATACATTTATCATGATCCGCCAGTGCAACATCCTAGTAGCTCTTGTTTTGGTCTAAAACAAAAAAAGCGTCACATTGCTACAGTCCGTGACCTCCAGTGAATATGCAGTGATGGATGGGGTAAAGGAGAAACCCATTTAAGGGCTTCCTTTTCTAAAAGGTTTTAACCATCCACACTTTGAAAAAAGATGTTAATGTAAAAAAAAAAAAAAAAAAAAAATCTGATCAACATTTCACATTTTTCAACTGAGAAATCTAAAAAAAAAAACAGCACATGGCACATTGGAACCCAATGTGTAGAAAACCACATGACATGCCCACACAAACATCCACTTAACCTGCAGAAGGGAATCACTGACTGCTCCTGCATGTTTGTCCTTCATTTTCCTTCACAAGCAATCATCACATATTTGAAAATCAGTTAAAACAACAATATGATAAAGTAAGAAACAGCATATTTTCCCTCTCCAGACAGAGGAGTGTTTTCACACCCTTATCGCCCAAACGCAGTAACTGTTTGCTCCAGACTCACCCTCACTCCTGCTGAACTCAAAGTAAAAATGTCATCTCTGAGGAAGCTTCTGACTGTCATAAAAGACTCACACGATACATGGTTTATAAACTCCTGGAGAGAAATACAGAGTATGGCTGGTCTAACATAGACAGACACACTGAAATGTTCTTGACCTCCAGGTGGGATTATAACACGTAAGAGTCAAGCTCTCCAACACATAGGAATCGATTAAATGTACCATACCTCCAAAAGCCTTCCAACTTGAAAAACAGCAGAGCCCCGTCACCCAGAAACCACTCATATTTACAATATTTTACAAATAAAAAAAGTACAGCTCATGAAAGTTAATTATGTAACTGTGACAAATGACCTTTCTTGTTTGATCATTGTTAGCGTAACAAATTGTTGTTAAAACCTAACATGATATACAATTTGTGGCATTATTTCAAGAAATAATATTAATACCAAAGTGTTAAAATTCAGTATGAACTAGAGACAAATATAGTTTCCAGTCATTTTACAGCTCCAGATGTTCAAACAGGCGTCACCTGGAGGCTTCAGTCCTCTTATCTCAGAGAGATCATTTTAGAGGTAAAATAAAGCCCTCCCAAAAAAAGAAAAAAAAAAGACGGATAAAACAAATAATGCCATAATGTGGCAATCACAAAAAACATGAAAGAAAAAAACTACAGCATTTAAATGTGTAGCTATTACATGTAACAATAAGCTTTTTGCTCCATTTTGCAAACAATTTTTTAAACATATATTCAGACAAGGTGGAGTTTAGTGAAACATCAGTAGGGTCGACACCAGTGTGGAGGGGTGAAGCTTCAGTGCCCTCCCCCCTTAGCTGGAGACGTACACTGGACAGAGACAGGCCAGATCAGCTCCAAAGCAGCTTCAACTCCTTCCAGCTCTCAGTCTACGGCTCTGCACTGACACACAAACCAGTTGCATTATTCAGTGGTCTTCTTATGTTATGTTACATTATGTTACACATAAAGATAGCAGCTAGCACGAAGACTCACTCACACTCTCAGTGATAGCCGTTAGTGAAGGCTGTGGCAATCAAAGGGCCCTGTGGGAAGCAAGCATGCAGTGTTAAAGTTACTGTTCGACAAAATGCTGATTTTGAGTTCATATGAGGTAAAATCTTTTATCTTTGAAGTCTTTGAGGATGATCATCAGTGAATACAGCTGCTGTGGTTTTGTTTTAGACAAAACTTTAGATGTGGAAATGTGAGGGGAGAATAACATTTTCTTTCAGACTTATAACAAAGAAAATAATGTGTCACTTATGTTTTTATCTTCATGCGTATGTAACTTGAGCATCGAGGAGGAATTTTAAAGCGAAGTATGAGAACTTAAAAATCTGGTCTATTTTCTTAAGCAGGCAAATAAAAAGATCAACACTACTCTTCAATCTCTAAAATCCCTTTACCAGCAGAAGGTTGGTAAAGGTTGGTTTAGTTTAGCAAAAAGATTAAAAACAGCAAAACAGAAAGCCTTGCTATCATTGAAAGGATATTTCTTCTTTTTCTTTTTTTCTAATGTGTGTAGTACAGCCTGAAAGCTCTGTCCGGAGAATTAAATCATTTCTTAGCAGGCAACGCTAAAAAGCAACTCAGAATGGAGCCACCGGGTAATAAAAGTGATATAAATAAGAACTATATTGTGTGTATTTACACTGCATCACCTCTAGCTCAGACAGTTACAAATATTGGGCTCAAGAAACTTGCTCCATAGCGCCACATGATCAGAGCATGAGCTGTTTCTGAACACTGCAGAATGTGTTGCTATGCAGACGTTCAGCTGTCAAAGTGTTAACAATTTCATGCAAAAGTGAAGCCACGTACATCCACAATGTGGCTTTTGCTGAAAACACAGACATTTTTAGGTTTGATCTGTTTTAGATGGTGAAAATATTCCTTTTAAAAGAGTTTCATTGAAATTTCCGTTTCATTTAATTTTCCTTTAGTTTTAGCACAGTTGTCAGAAATGCTTTATGCTTTACGCAGGGGGTTCTGACCACAGTCGATAGCATTTAAAACTGACTAATCAAAAGTAGTGCATCCAACCCCTAACCCTTTAGCAGCAACTCAATCTGCAGGGCTACAAAAAGAAATATGAACAAACTCAGTACCAATATCCACAGTTGGTCAGATGGCCATTCAAGGCCGTGTAATAAAGGGGTTGTGCGAAAGTGCAACAATCAACTCCGTGATCTTATAAAGATTTTCAGCTACTTCAGATATGTATTTATTGATTTTAATCATGCCTTCTGGATACATTCTAATAAGATGGCACCACTGGATTAAATAGAGTCATAATAATAATGTGAGTTGTGCAAGTGGATAGTTGGATTCTGTGAAATAAAAGAAGACCTGTTGATGACATTTTCAGGAGAGCTGTCAGTGTTTTACAATAAAGTCTCTGTTATTGTAGGTTTCAAAATATGGGGATTTCAAGGCTTTTCCTAACAGTTAAACATTTTCATGACCAAATGTAACGAGTTATAAATCTGCAGTTTTACAGTGTGGTAACTAGGATGACAGACTACAGATATATATTTTAGATAAGTTGCCTCATTTATACTTTCAAATACTAACTATAATTTTTAACACTTTGAGCTCTTGTTTTAAATTTTTCATGTGGCTTGTTTGTAGGTTCCTATCAAAGATTGTAAATAAAATATGAAGTGTTGCCACCAACAAGGACAACACAGACACACATTAAGGCAGTGTTTCTCAATTCCGGTCCTCAGGCCCCCCTACCCTGCATGTTTAATAGGCAACCCTACTTTAACACGCCTGTTACAAATAATGCCGGCATGTGTCCCTAAAACTAATTTAGTAACATGTGTTTAGTCTCTGTGACTGGAAACAGGCTGTTTTAAAAAATGAAAGATTCAAATGTGTAACAATGTAGTTTTTGTGAGCCAGAAGCCATTTCTTTACACTCTTCACATCAAGTTAAGCTGACTGACAAGTTTGGCCTTAGGATTTAATGGAAAGGTACAAGCGTGGTGCCAGCTTCTCATTTATTCCACCATGCAGCGATGTACCAAACACAGCACACAACCTGTGGCTTCAGCGCTGAAACACATAATCATCAGTGATGTAAACTTACCCCTAAACTATGGCTGAATCCAGTGCTTGGGGCAGGGCTCGGAGCACTGAGGTAACTGCTGACAGCCGACTCCTGGCTGGCTGTTCCATAAAGGTCTGCCATCGGACCAGGGCTGCTTGTACCTAAAAATCCAGCAGAGCGGGAAGGGGTGGAGCCTAAAAGCAAAATAAAAAAATATTTGATTTTCCATCCTGGAAAATCCACTAATGAAGTTTTGTGACATGAATTAAATCCTCTGCTGATAACTAGATCATTAATATCATGGAGTGCACAAAGAGAGAAGAATGAAGCATTAGGTCACACAGTCTAAACTATTTCCGCTGTAGTGCAACAGTCAAGCGAGCACCGACTAGATTAATGATGGATACAGATATTAAAATGTAAATTTTTTAAATCTTTAAGGGTTTAAAGTAATTTCTCCAAAACGATTTTTCATGTGTATCTCATGTGAATCTCTTTTCGCTGGACTAGCAGGATGTTCAGGGGATGAAACTGAGATAATCCACCACTTTAACTCAAAATTATATTTACACTTTTTTAAAATATTGAATTGATTTCCATTTATAATTAAATCCGCAATGAAAGAAACAAATAAAAAAAAACTTTCCAACCAACCTCTCCTGTGCTTATTGCTAATAAGAAAATGTTAACAATCCAGCTAAATTGGATTTTAGTTTTGACCTTTACTTGACATGTTTATACCTCGGACTACTGCCGCCGCCGCCGCTGCAGCCATTGGTCCGTATGCTGTAAGAGGAATGGCTGATGAGATAGCAAAGAAAAAAATCCAGGTTAAGCATCTTGGTTTGGAAGCATGCAACAAACAACAGAATCATATTACAAGTCATTTATCATGTATTAACAGAGGGCTTCTGATAAAATGGAGGAAGCCTTTTTTAACAATTACAACCTTCGCCATTACTGTCCGCAATCCTGTCTTCAAAGAGAAACCAAGGAGCATCGACAAACACAAACATGCAAACCAGAGTGATCAGATGATGATGCTAATGTGTTGTGAAGCAGACTGACAACATGCTGCTTGTAAAGTCCAGAGGAGCGGCTGACTGACCTGTGAGCTCAGGGGGGTGGGGTGAAGTCAGAAGGGGAGTCCTCTCTAAGTGGAACTCTAAAACAGAAACATCAGAGTGCTGTTGAGACACACACCGCCGCCACCAACAATGACAACACGCACACACATTAAGGCAAGGGAAACACCTCAAAGGTGAGGAGGTGAACACAAGGGGCTTGAGGAATGCAAACAGGAATTAAAGGATGGAAAGATGCTTTATAGTCCAAAAAGTGGAGTAAACAATGCTCCCAGTAATCATTCTGAAATAGCAAGAAATAAAGCAAGTGTTACAAATTTGTCATTCAAACTGATAACGTCTAATTCAAGGAAAGATTTAATATAAAAAATAAAAAAAAGACACAATTTACATTTTCAATTAGTTAAAAATCTAAATTGGGATTATTTCCCGGCTCAGCATCACACACTCCACTGAAATACACAGCCATGCTAGAATGCACATGCACACGAACACTCACACAAGCAAAAGCATTTCCACTCCCTGATATTTACAAGCAGCCATTTCCACTCAGAGTGTGTCATGTGCATCTATGGAGACATGTTTGTATTTGTGACAGCGTGCACACTGCCAAGTCAACATAAAACTGCACCTATTACTGTGTATTTACAGATATGGTTAAAGCTTTTTAGTTCTTATTAGCAATGACACATTTTGTTACTGAGTAATCTGTTGGTTGAGAACACCTTTCCATTCAATATGCTGCTCAGTGGATTCATGCCTTTTAGGTATATGCTGCAGACCACATGACAATTCATCCAACACAATGAGTCATTTTACACAAATTTTGCACATTTGTTGTATAATTTTTTCACCCCCACAAGGTGCAAAGTTGCTGCAAGTCATTTCAGAGTGTTAAACTCAAGAACAAGCAGATCATATTTCTTATTTCATCATTTACTAAACAATCAGGAATCATTTCAGTGTCAATTTTTTCACTGATTAAAAAAATAAAAACACTTAAAAATGTCCTGTACTAAGGATTTCCTGTGCTATTCACTTGAACTTTCCCAATGAAACATGACCACATTAATTTCTCAGTTAGTTTGACAAAAATCGTGTGAGTTGCTTTTGATTACCAGGGAACTGATAGGTGTATCCAGGAGTGATGCCTGCATAGCTCCGACTGGTGTAAGTGGCAGTCTGGAAGCCTGGATAACCTGTACGGACAAAATAAGTGCAGAAATATGAGTCCCTTCAAGAGCCAATAATGGCACGTGCATCATTAAGCATAAAACAGCAGCGTTACAAAGAAAAATATAAACGGCACAACTCAGAATGGAGAAATCGGTTTGTGTGTTGCGACAGGAGCACTGAAGCCTTCTACATTCGTGACAAGCAGGTGGATGATATTCTACACTTATGGTCTGGTTTTCCTCACAAAGACAGGACTGAGCAGCTTACAGGTTTAGTCTTTAGTTTCAGTCCCAGCAGTCCACATAACACAGATTTTCTCTGCATGCAACCAGATACTAGGAAAACTGACCTCAGGACAACACTAAAAGTGTTAACTATGATGCTATCTATTATGAGAACCACAAGTTAGAACAGTGTATCCCTTTTTCTTTTTCTTTTTTTTAATTTGTCCTCACTGTGGCTTTACATCTATTGATCTGTGTTTGCTAAATAAAAAAACTAAAAGGTTTTGGAAAGTAGTTCTCAGACTGGACAGTAGGTGGTAGCATTGGTGCGGCAAGTTTAGGTCCAGTTCTATAAAAACTATTGCCAAAACAAGGAAAAACTATCAGAAAAGAAGTTTGAATGATATTGCAGCTGGAATTTTAAGATTATCTCTATGAAAGCGTTAGTATTAAACCTGCAAACAGCCTGAGTAAAACTACTGCTTTGCCTCTGTGGGGATCATCCAAATTACTGGAAAGTTGCTCTAATAATACTATGGAGACCTCTTCATTAGTTATCACAGCTTGAGCTTGATAAAAAGAAAATTTTAATAAGTGGTTGCTGATAAGAGAGCTGCCTTTGGTTTGGTTTAAAGTATCAGTCATTCTGTGTATGTGTATGAAACTGTGTCTCAACCAGTCAGGATTTCTTTTAAATGTGCCTCTTGTGTGACCATGAACTGTAACTACGATTCTTGACGTGTAAAGATACAATGAAACATAACGGAGACGTATCAAGTGGTTTGAACATATTTCTTTTTCATTATTTGGACACTTTTATTGTCTTAAGTGTGGATAATAAAAGCTATGAGGCGAAGTCAGCAGCCCACATCAGCGGTCAGCACTCTCCCCATGAGGTGCCATATGACCTTTAAGGCTGTAAGGCCTTTAATCCAGTAGCAGAAACCATCAGTTTCAGGTGTGCTGCCACATCTTTCCTGTCTTGAGCAAAACTAACTTACCTAGCATACCAATGCCCAGCATGAAGGCGTCCATTCCATAGGGCATCACACGAGAGCGCCCCCTAGCTGAGCCAGTGGGGGACATCACCTCTTTGGGTTGAGCTTTCTTACACTCCACCTGTTTCCGGACAAGAGTAAAATAAGTCCTGCTTAGTTTTCTAAATAAGACTGGGACGTCAAAGTGTGAATCAAGGTTCTCACCATTTTGTTGTTGATCTCATGGAAGTGGATCTCACAGACTTTCTCCACCACGTCCTCATTCTCAAACGTCACAAAGCCAAACCCTAATGAGCACAAGGTTTGTGGTTAAAAAAAAATCCCTGTGGTATGGTGGAATTAGACAGTAGGCTTTTCTGTACAGTGGTAGAGCTAATATCCTGCAGTAATTAGTGCTGTAATAGCTGCTTAACACATTTCCCCCCCTTCCCCCCTTTCAATGTTGCTATTCTGTACTCATCCTTTTTTTCCCCCCTCCCTTCCCGGCCAGAAGGACCGGGCAAAGCTGGTAGGCTGTCATAATCGATCAATCCCAGGGTGGGGAGGAGGTGCTTAAGGAGGCTTTATCCTGATCCCGATTAACGGACTGGCTAATTAGACTAGTCCTGTTCGTCTCCTCCAGATCAGCCTACAGGAAGGAGACGCGTATGGGGGGTTGAAGGGGATCAATAGACCCCCAGTAGGTCTAGAGGAAGACTAGTAAATCCAGAGCAAGAAGGGATATGAGGAGTGAGTGGGCAGAGAGAAGGGTTAGTCCATCTCACCTCTGTGTCTGTTTGTGGTCTTGTCAAACATGAGCATGGCATCATCGACCTAAAGGGAGACAAACAACACAGGCTTTTACGCAGTGCTCCGTCTTGCCACGCGGCATATTGCCTGACCTCAGCCCTTCTCAAGTTCTGCAGGGAGGCTCAGCAACAGATGGACAGAGAGGAGGGAGGAGGGGGGGAAAGGAGTGGACTAGAGACGAGCGACAGGTTACAAAGAGGAGGCCCAGGGGGGTAAAGACAGGAAAATATGTTGAAAACTGTAAAACAAGCCCCAGAGCTGTATGAAGCTAACAGATGCAACCGGAAGCAGAAAAAGCTGGAGGTTGTGTTTGCAGCTAAACTCTTTCAGTCACAATCCTCACAGAAACAACCCCTCTCTGCATTTCCAAAGTTTGACATTCCCATGGCAACTGTACAAAAAGTTCTCTAAAAAAAAAGATAAAAACAAAGTATTAACTCCAGCCAACATCCAAAATGCTTTTATGAATGATGGGAGTGAGCTAATGAGACCAAACGGGTCACAAAGACAGAAACACTGACAAACACAAGCAGCAGGTCACGAGCAGAAAGGTGAATCCTGTGGGCAGGTGGAGACACGAGGAGAAGGTAGAGCTGATGGTGAGAGGAATAGTGACAGGTGGAGATTCAGTGAAAGAGCGTACAGAGTCCTGTAAGAGTGAGAAAGATTCTGTCAAAGTGGAAAGGAAAGAAAAAGAAGAAACAAAGGGAGAGGAAGAACAAAGAGGCCTGGAGGCTTTGTTTGTTGGCACAGTCAGCCATAATTCCTCCTCCTCCTCTCCCTTTGACCTCTCCCTCTGGCCCAACCTCCCTTTATAGAGCAAAGACACAGGTGTCTATTCAATGAACACACACACACACACATGCACAGTTTCTTATGCCAAAGTTGACCCACTCTTTCTGCGACGATTTTTTGCTTCCCTTCTTCCTCTTGTCACATGCTGACATGTTTATATTCCAGTCTGAACACTAAGGTCCTTTTAAACATTTGGTAAATTCATCTGCGCTCCTGGTCTATAATAAGTTTACTGGATGTTCTCCACAGAATAATCTGTCATAGTCGAAAAAGGAGTGTCAGTGATAGGGCAGTGTCTGTGTGTATGTGTGTGTGTGTGTGTAAACCCTTGAGGGCATTTTGCCCACAGAAAGGTCAAAGGTGAGTGAAGAGTGTCAGTGTGAAAGGGGACCTTTTAGTCCGCCTCTCAAGTCACCGTTTGCTTCCAGCCTAAGAGTTGCTCTCTGCATACAACTTTATATGTCTCCAAAAACATTTTTTATTTTATTATTTTAGGCATAATTCGAAGAAACTCCCCAGATTATCACAATTTACAACTAAAAAAGAAATAATCCCAGAGATAAAGGAGTGCAGCATCCTGATCACAGTAAGATTTATGAGAAAGAGACGAAATCTAACAAGGCTAACCCAGAATCCCATACAATCCCGTCATGAGCTAAAACCTACCAAATCACCCTGGAGGACCCAAGCAAAGCATCACAACTATGTTAAGCACCACAAGTAGAGTAAATTGCACATCACTGGTCAATATTTCAAACATTTTTCAAATGGCGTATGGCCAAACAATATTCCCTCTCATCCCCCCCCCCTCCGACTCTCATCTTCCCTGTTATCCGCTGCCCATCCCTCTCCGCACTCCTTTGTCCTCACCAGGACGGGACACAAAAGGTCCAGTGAGGCAGTCTAATCAGGAACTTCCATGGATGGCTGCAGCCTACATTTCACCATCCATCCCTCGATATCTCTCTCGGCAAAAATTCATCTAGACGTTATGATTGAAGAGGGAGCAGAGAGAAACTCGAGGCCAAAGCTTTTGGCGCTGAAAATAAAGTGCCGCGCACTTGGAAACGTGGCGACTGAAAGGAAGTTTTTGCACCTTTGACTTAAAAAAAAAAAAAAAAAGTTTCAAGGAGCTTAAGGTGCAGAATACTGAAAGGTTTTGGATGATTTATTTATCATTTTATTATTTATTTTTGGTGTTTTTTTTTTGCAAACAACCACTAAAAATTAATAAAGTAGTTAACATGTTGCACCTGATTACACACAGTATTCATGGTCATTTTCACAATATTGAGCTAGAAAAGTCTAAGACCATTAAGTATGCATATAACTTCTGTGCAAACTAACAAAATATTTGCCTTGCTTTGTATAGGGGTATAAAGCCTTCGTTACCACTCCCCCCAAACACACAACACACCCCATCTTTGCCCCAGTTCCCTCTCCTGCGCTTCCACAAGTACGGCCCTCCCTCCCCAGTCAGTGCCTTTGTCAGCCCATCATCTATTCTCTGCCTCGAGCCTTGAAGAGTTTCATAGATTATATATGAGAAACTTGCTAAAAGTTTAGGAATAAAATGGTTTAAGAAATAAAAACACAGACGGGAGCTGCCTGATAAGTTTGTTGGGTTTGCAGAATCATTCAACTTGTTTTTATTGTTACTAAACCGCTAATTTGACCCCCACCAACGCACTCGTTCTAACACCCCCCAAACACCACCTCATCCCTCCTCCTTCAGAACAAAAACCCCCTTACCCACAGAATTATATGGGGACAATGGGCAAGCCAGGTCACCACGGTAACAGGCCAGGAGGGGGTTGTGGGTAGTAGCAGCTGTTACATCAGATTAATTCAGATTCTGATAATCCCTCCTCCTTCCTCACGATCACCACACACTCAGCACAAAACTTTTATACCCCCCCCCCCCCCCCCCCCTATCACCTCCCACCATCCCCGCTCCCTCCACTCCCTCTTGCAGTCCCCCAACCCAAAGTTCGCCTGCTGCTCCCGGAGCCTCACAGCTTCGTTATTTTTCCTCCTCTTACTCTCCTCCAGCCCTTTCTCTCCCCTCCTTTCTCGCCCTCCTCCTCCTCATCGCGGTAACTCCTTCATCTCCGGGCACTCAAAGTGAAGTTTTTCTCTGAGAATTTGTGGTGAATCAGAATCAGCAGAGCTGGTGGGATGTGGTACTATGTGTTTCTAAGCTGTCGATCTGCTTCTGCACCAAGAAACGCTTACATGCCCGTTAGAACTGCCAAAGTTATCTAACTCAGTTCTTACATTCTTATATTCTCATGTCAATCTGACACCAAAACTGTGTTAAATTTCTCTTAAACAACACTCACCTTCCCAAACTGGTCAAAGTACTGCTTGACGTCTTCAATAGTTGTGTTTACTGACAGGCCACCCACAAAGATCTTTTTGGTTCGAGTCACCAGCTGGAAGTAGAGAGGCACTCATTAACGAAGATCATTAGAAATACTTGCATTTTCATCTAAATCTACTATTTGTAGATGTATTCCACCATGTTTGTGACATGGTAGGTAAAATCACATCGTCCAGTGTCGAACATGTTGAGTATTTTTTTCAATATTACCCCTAAATACACACAAAGACAGTAGTTTGTATCATCACATTGGGAATTATTAGAAAACTTAATTGTCTTTTGAATCATCACACCATCAAGTCATTACAGATATAACCATTTTTACACGAGATTTAAAAATAAAAAACAACATTTTGGGCTATAACATCTTTCTTAAATGAAAAAAAAAATTAAAAACAACATTAAATCTATGATACATTGATACTAGCTATCAACTTTAAATTGTTACCCACCTTTAAAAGTCATATTAAACAATTAAAGTAAAAAATACTTTGACTGCCATCAGAAACAAAACCAGCAAGTATGTATGGCTGAAATATCACAGCTACATTGTGGGTCATTTTTAGGAATGAGTATCCTTTATAAGACAATTCAATCTGTGTCTCAATCTGAGGTATTAGATATATTTCAGGGACCAAACTAAATGACTTGGGTTGAAGCATTTAAAATCCAGCTAATGGTGTGAGACTAAGAAATAGTTTTGACCCACTCTGACCGTTAACCCTGACAATATCGCAAAAATCTCAAGTCAGCTGTATGATCTGCAGAGAGACTCAGGAAAACCTGTTAATAGTTTATTTACTTGATGCAGTGCTCTGTGTAATTACATCTTAGATGTTAAAATCTTGCTCTGATGATTCATCTGCTACTCATCAAACACTGAGCACTTTTGCTTAAACTAATTTATGGGCAAAAACAGTTGATCAAACATCTTTCATTTAACTAAATAATTAACTTATTGTAAAAACAGTATTATACACCAACTCCTGTCAGACTTAAAACACGAAAGTAACAATTGAAAAAACACTCATTTTAAACTGATGTCCCTTTTTTATGTGTTAGTTTGTCTCTATTATTGGTAAAATAATTTTTAAAAAAGGAAAAATTCAACATATAGTCACACTTTTTTTTTTTTTTAATCTATTACAATAATCTTTTATCGTGTGATTCTGTTGAAAACTAAACAAAATAACTTTAGAAAAGACAAAAGAGCCTTAGCCAGGATGGAGCACACAAAAAGAAAACAAAACAGGTTTTTAAGTGTGCTAAAACCTCAGAAACTTTTCGTCACCTAACGCTCGAATTCCTGTTCAGCAGCTGCCACATTTATCACATGATGCAGCATTAGTTCAGATGAGAGGCTGAAAAACTCAACACACATCAAGCTGGTGCAACCAATGCTCATCACAAAGGGGGACAATTTATCTCACCTTGGGCTGAGCTCTCCGAGGGAAAGCAACCTTTGGATCAATCTACAAGAGAGGATACAGAGAACGAAATGACTGGTTAGTAACGTGCTGCGACCCAGAAGAGCCAGTCATCTTGCCAAGCTTGTCATCTTCCCTCGCCGGACTCTGATATCAGAGCCTCGTCTTTCATTCTTTAAAAACTCTGCAATAAAGGAGAAATCCAGGGTCCATGTTGTCCAGTTGGTTTGGATTTATTCAGCTGCTCAACGATGCAAAAACATCTATTTTCCAGTCTTATGAAGCTGTCTCAATGCTTAAAAAGAAAATCCAGAAGATGTTTCATGTTTAGTTTACTCTAAATAAAACTCACTTTTAAAGCACAACATGCAAGGTGAATAGGCTGACATCTTTTACCGATACATTTTTGGAATTTTTCTAGCTGATTACTTACAGTCTGAGAAATACTGATTTAGGTTTAAGAATTTTATTGATAAATTAAAGTCAAAAGGTTTGTAACTAGAGGGATTTTTAATTAAATGTTCTATAAATCAGGCTGTTCATAAGGATTAAGTCCTCTGACTAAAACATTAGAATACAGACAAGGAAAACTTTCTGAAGGTAATATATAATGGCCAAAATAGGAAAAAGGAAATAAAACTAGTTTTCAGTAGAAAAATTGATGTTACAGGAATTAGAGCGATTCATGTAGCATCTATTTGGCAAAAATGGGTAGTTTTGAGTTTTTTCTCACAAAAGCTAAATTGTTCAAAACCTCAAAACAAAAAAAAGAAAGTTTTGCCTTCAGTGTCTCGCCCACTGTAAGATCAAAAAGTTGCTAACAGATTCCCATTGTGTAACGTACCAAGATCTGACGATGAACTTTGCACAGTAGTGTCTGAACACACTGTTAAAACTACATGTGTGCATACAGTATATGTGTGCTTAACAGTGATGTCAGTGTATGAAGCTGTGATGAAACAACTCATCATTCTGGTTTGCAAGGTACTAAACCATGCTGTTTTGGTAACAAATGGCAAAAAAACCCCAAAAACTCCTCAAATGACAGTTTTTCGTAAACTTACTTTATTGTCGTGATGTGAACTGAATCAATACAAAAATATGGCACATATATATATATATATATATATATATATATATATATATATATATATATATATATATATATATATATATATATATATATATATATATATATGTACACATACAAATATATAATGAATGTATGTTTGTGAAATTCTACATACAAAAGGCAGCATTTCAGCAACTTTACTGGCATTTTGAAGGTCTTTTATGTTTCTGAATAATATATCAATTAATTTGTTTATGCCTATAATAATATATTATGTATTCCTTTGCACACACACTTTTGGCATGCGTGTAAGTGTAAATATACATGTGTGTGAGTGCTCAGGTGGAATGCCCGGGAACGTCCAGTGAACCCCAGCCTCTCTCATCACCAGCATGTGACATGTGATCTCGTGGAATCTCACACGGGCACCACAATCACAAACGCACCTCACCTACTCAGCGAGGATGGTCGAGAGTGTGTCGGAGAGACAGTGAGAGAAATGAGGAGGAGGGGACACGGGAACGGGAGCTGTCAATCACGCCACGCTGATGGCAGAACGATACAGCTCTGCTTGTTTGTGTTTGTTTGCTTTTGCATCTATCAGCTATTTGACAGAAGTGATGACAACAACAGGGGCTATTCATCATCCTGCACACATTCAGGTGATCTGGATCTTCCTCTGCCCTGTGGTTTCTTCCCTTTGCATTTAATCCCACTAAAGAGGTCAAGCTTGACTGTTTCTCAACAGAAAGAAATTTTTACATATCAATCTTAACAACACAACTTGAAAATCCAGTAAACTGGTCCTTGATGTGGTGAAGCCCACTGAATGTCACCAAGGTTAAGATTGGAGAGAGAACCAGATCATGCCATGAGGATGCAATCATACACAGAACAGTAAAATTGGAATTTGAGACCTCTATATTAGTCTATACTGGTCTAATAGAGCTAGAGAACAACTAGACTACGCCACACTGTACTGCTGTTACACTAAGAGATGGTGAGACAGTACAGCGCTATGGTTAGTCCGTAACCATGAGAGGGTAGAGTTCAACTACAATAGAGAGCTAGAACCTCTATGGTAAACCTCATGCGTTTACCAGTGTAAGGGCAACATTGTTGTTTCTACCAAGAGTTCACATCACCCCAAGTTTTCTCTTTGTCTTTTTGTTTTTTTTTTGTTTTTTTTTTTTACTTCTGTTCTAGAGAGCAGAGTGAGAAAACTATAGGCTAAGACTTTAGGATCAAATGCAGACTCTAATGTTTAGTCTCTATGGTAGCTAGACTACTCTGATAGTCACCTCTGGTCACCAACCCTCCTGATGTCCAACACTCCTGTGCACATTCAAAAACAAACAGACACACACACACAAACAAACAAACAAAATCAAACACATGGCAGCACACATCACATCCAAGAGGAGGAAATTGTGGACATTAAACAGATAAATTTGCCGCATGAGTGAAAGCGGTTTATTTTGTGGGGAAACAATGTTGATCAGTGCAAAGATTTGTACTCAGAGGCGTTTTGCTTATTGTTACTTCAGTTAGATGTTCAGCCTTCGTAGTTCATGAGAGGTTGCTTTCACATTAATCTGCAGTAGTACTTACCAACAATCTGATTTTAAAATGGTTACGTACAGCAATAAATAGTGTCTAGTTTGGAAGTCAGATAAGATGGAGAAATGAAACCTTCAGAAATATTTATAATTCAGAAAAATCTAAAATCATTCAACGCTGAAGAGAAAATAAACTTGAGACATGACTGATTATTCCAAGCATGATGCTATAAACCCAACCTCCTTTATAAAGCTGTGTGAAATTACTTAAAGGCTTCAGAGACGTCGTCTACAGAGTTTGAGCCTCATTCTGCACTCAGAGCAAGGTAACAGGGAAGAAGCTTGGACATAATTCCAAGAGAGCTTTATGAAATCAGGGCAATCCCCTTTGACCATCTACATCCCAGCTATGCAACAGTTGGCCGAGCGTGCTGCCTGTCAAAGCCGGAGCTGGGAACACAGTCGGAGCAACCTGCCGATTGGGCAGCAGTCAACATCTCCGAGGAACAACTCAAGCCTGATGACTCCAATCCTATTAGTTAGGAGAGCCATAGTAATCACAGATGGGGTTATCCGATGCCACCACCCCCCCTGCAGCCAGCACTTTTTTCCCCACTTAACTCGGTACTGAAACAGTTGAAGGGGTCACAACATATGCCTTTTGAGAGCTGTGTGTCTTTGCTATGAAACTTCAGCGAGTTGAAAGTTTGCCTCACAAAGGGACGGCTTGCAATGGTCGTCGCCTCACTTGGCAAATAGCGGGAAGCTGGAAGGCCACCCAAAGGGGCAGCTTGAGCAGAAGTAGTTTCATAAATCACTGAATGTACTACACCGGTGCAAACTGGACCACATCTGTCCTTTAACACAATAAGTACCAATAAATTCCTCTGCAGCACTGTATTTGCTCTTTAGCCTCACAGTGGTGTAAAGCTCTGTTAATTCCAGCGACAGAACGGTTCAGTCGGTCACAGCATGGCACATTCTTTCTGTTGCCACTGGAGAACTTTCCTCTCTGGCCTCTCAAACAGGATAACCTGCCTGCATGAGGGAGAGGGGAGGGGCAGTGGGAGCAGTCTAAAAAGGCCTACTCTACTCACCATCCAACCCCTGTTGCTGATTACTGAGCCCAGTCCGCAGCAAACACACACTCGATGAGACAGCCACAGCCCCCCCACCACCCGACTCCAGCAAATGCAGCCGACACACCCAAGTGCCAGCCACAACGGGCCCTGCCATGGCCCGCGCGCTTGCGCAGAGGTGGCACATGCACATGATGTGAGGAAAAGTTCAAATTAAAAAGACAGAATCGCCACCTATGACGTCTGAAATGTTTAAACTCAATAAGCTGCTTGTGTGAAGAGGCGATGAGGAGACGATGTCAGTATCATGTCCTCCCCTGTTTCTGCCTTTACGTGCAGTCTTGATTTCTGCTATCTAAGAAATTATTGTAAGTGATGTGCATTGGGTTTTTTTTTTCTTTTGTGACAGAACCATTCTTCAACAGTGGAAGAGAAGGGGAGGGTCACTATGGAAACAAACCCCATGGTGAGTTAGTGGCGTCCAACCATGATGGCACTACTTGTCATAGCTGTCATGTTTGCAAGTGACACTAAAGCAGAAAATATTTTTAAAAAGAGGCAACAACAACAAAGAAGTCAAATCAGTGTCAAAGACAAATTTCACATCTGCTAATTTTCAATAAGTTAGTTAAGTAATTGGTTTTTTTTTCCTTTAACTTTCTAAAAAACCTGTACATTCTTTATTCTCCTCTTTGCAGCTTCCAATTATCTTCCAAAGAGTTGCAAAGGTGCTTTACTCAAAGCACAAAAGGGAAAAAAGAAATAGCCTCCCCTCATTTCAATACAGTGACTAACCCGCAGCCATCACCACTCCCACTGAGGAGAGAGAGGCGGGGGCAGTGGTCCCTATGGCGACCAACGGGCCACATTGTTCCCAGACCAGCCCACATTCATTACGGACAAAAAAAAAAAAGGAAAAAAAAGACATCCACACACGCACACACACACTTTGCAACACAAACCATTAATACATTTTAAGTTACAATTCACACAGGTGGAAGGGCCTGAATTTATCATCACAAAAATCCATTTTCTTCCCCTTGAGATTAACAAGAAGCTTGCAGGAGTTTGATTGTCACTTTCACACCTTGATGGTTTCAGGTTGCATTCACTTGTTCCATTGAGAAACTTTTTTTTATTTTCTATTAGGTCAATTCTACCCCCTTAGGGACAGAAAAAAACCCAGTCTTGGCTCACTTGTTCAAAGAGGACAAAATCAAAGATTGACTTGTCTTGTTCCCCTTGTTTCTATGGAAATTGACACTGGGTGACATTTTGTTGCTTTGGCAGAAGAAAGATGAGAGAGCACTTTCTCAGAGTGTCGACTAATGACTTTATCATGTTAAGTGCTCGCATCTGAGGTGGGCAGCAGACGCAGACAAGAGTCCACGTACGCAGTGTGTATTAATGACAGAGTTAGAAAAACATCAGCACAGCAAACCCTCAGCAAATATACTAAAATGCAGCAATGTTTCACCTCTCTAGCGGATTATTAGAAAATCCACTAATCAAACACTGAGCGGTGGGATTAGCCGGTGGAGGGAAGTAAACACAGAGAACTCACTGTTTTTGAGTCCAATTCGTGCCTGGTTTGGGCCAGAACTTTATCCACGCCGGCCTGATCAACAAAGGTGACAAATCCAAACCCTCTGCAGACATCGGAGGGAAGAAGGTATTACTGACACAGGAGCTGATGTTGATGTGTAATGATACATTATGAGCAGAGAGGAATCATGGAGGTCAGATAAACTTTCAGCACCAGCAGAGAAGCCAGGCACACACAGCTCCCTCACCTCGAGCGCTTAGTAACCGGATCTCGCATCACCATACACTCTTTCACCTCGCCATACTTGCAGAAGTACTCCTTCAGACCCTCTGGGAAACAGAAACGGAAGAACGACTCATTCATATTGTTGATTTTTTTAAAAAACTAATTTTGGAATAAAAAGTTTGAAAGGTTTTAGCTGCTCTGCTGAGATTTTTCACACATTTTTCAGTTCAAAGTCTCAAACATAGAGTGTGAGCAAGATTAAATAAATGATTTTTTTTTTTTAAATAAATAAAATTACATAATTATTACACATAACATCCCTCAATTTATTCAAATCTGACTAATTTATGATACTTTGAGAGAGCTTTTATGAATCACTCAGTTAGCCTGTGGAAGTTCTGAATGGGGGCATTCATTCAGGAGCAGGTTCCATGAGCAAAATTTAGGGTGGGGGGGAGAAGAAAAAGCAAACGTTTTCAATGAAAACAAATAGAAACACTAAAAGTACAGCTTTTGAAACAAGTTTAAAAAAAAATAAAAGAGGAATCAAGTGGATATTTCCAATCCCTGCCTAGATTTTTTTTAAAGACAAAGTGAGATTTGAGCAGACTTAGTGGTGGAAGAAGATTTTACCTTGCGTTGTTTGCCAGCTGAGTCCACCTATGAACATTTTGCTGTGGAAAAAATGAGAGAAAATGGTTATATTTACCAAGTCAACAGAGGAGGATTCAGTGAGTTGCATGTTTACCTGCTCACACAGTCATGACAAAGTTGTTACTGAGGTTTACAAAGAGTGAATCGCGACATGAACACATGAGTGTATCATCTCTGGTTTAAACACGAAACTCTGCGTGGAGGTGTGTGTGAGTTGAGTCCGACTGCACAGCAGAGTTCTCGAGCAGAAAACCAGGTTTGTTTGTGAGGTGTGTGTGTGTGTGTGTGAGAGAGGTGAGTGTGTGAGCAGAGGTACGACAGAAAGTTTAAAAAGCTAAGTTTTTTTCGTTACCAGGGGTCGTGAGGGGAGTCCGTGGTGGACAGGCTGCTCTGGCTCCCTTCCGTCTCCATTCCGTGTCCTCGCGGTGTGTGTGAGTCTGGCTGCTGCTGCTGTTGTGTAAGTGTGTGTGTAAGTGTGTGTTTGTGTCCGGGCCGAGCCGTGCGGGAAAACAGGCGGAGAGTGAGTGAGAGGAGCTGGGCGGGTTTGGCCCGGGGTGACAGAAAGGGGAGCGGGCCAGATGCAGGCTGGGACAGACTCCACCTCCTCCACTTTAGTCCCTGCTGCTGTCCCTCTCTCATCCCACCACCGCCGAGGCACACGGCCCGGGTTGCCAAGCCAACTGGTATCAACCTAAGTACTTCCGGTGAAGCTTTTCTAAATAAAAGCCTTATGGCGGGTCGTCCGTAGATAACAAAGACGGACCAAAGCACCTGTGACATCTTTATTAAGAAATAATGGATCAATGTAAGTACGTGTGTGTAAATATTTATGTTAAACATTTCTAAACTTTTAACAATTTACTTTCCAGTATAACTGTGTTTATATCTAAATATAACCTGATATATTCTATAATGTTTAAGTACTATAAAACTTTAGCTACAGTCATGCAACTTAACTGTTATGAGGCATTTTCAAGCATTATGTGGAATTCAAACTTGGACAACAACTATAATAATAAAAAGACTATGTTTGCTATCAATTATGTCACCTTAAAGTCTAATATGATAATTCAGTATCAGCCAAGTCCTTTCTGAGAATTACTTGTAGTCTAAAAATGAAAATGTCTAAAACTTATTTAAGGAGCAATTATCAGATAGATAGATAGATAGATAGATAGATAGATAGATAGATAGATAGATAGATAGATAGATAGATAGATAGATAGATAGATAGAGAGAGAGAGATAAAACTGCAGCATAATCTTCAGTCAATAGATAAATTTATAAGCTAAACCAAAATCAAATATTGAAGTTTTATCTCCTTCCTCGCTGCCTTTAAATTTCAGCCATTATTTTTAAGAGGAAAACCTCCTAACTTCCTGTCACCTTCTGGGTAACGTTAAATGCAGTGATTAAATTTTACAGCTTTAGTTCAGATAAAGCAGAGGTGTCTACCTGTGGTCCTTTAGGGCCGGTGTTCTGTAGGTTTTTAGTGTGTCTCTGCTGCAACGCACCTGACTCCAGTTAAATGGCTCTAACAGCCTCTGCACAATGACTCATTAATTTGGACACACATGAGACAAGATGTTATCAGGCACAGTTTACAGATAAACATATGGGTGGTGACATCCCAACTTGTTCAAAGGAAACGTTAAAAGGTCAAGCATAAAATAGGACAGGTAAAAATTATAAAGAAAGTCTGACCCACTATATTCTTCTCTGACTGTGTTGATGCGAACTGTATTTTGTTCTAAACAATAGATCATGATGTGCATGAATGGTTCCTCAAACCGTGTCCAGCATATTTATCTAAATGTCGTCCTAATTTCACTAAGCTCTACAATTCATGACATGTCTTTTGTTCATCATGAGTGAATGTTTTAGAGGAGCTCACATGTTTCAGTGTCCTTGATTGCAATGCAAGCAAAAATCTGTCTGTCTCAATGTGCCTTCCATATTGCAAGCTGGCTTATGCAATCCAGGAGGATTGCGCACTGCATGCTCATTCATTGCCAGGGTTTAAGTATTTAATTAGTGCCAAAGCCAGCTCCAGCTAATCTTCTCAACACTGACTCAACATGTGACCTGGTAACCAATGTTAAGGCCGATCAATAGCCTGAGCAATTCAAACAAAGACAATGACAGCTTTGACTTACGGTGGATATAAACCTGATGCTGTTTTGCATGAGACTCAGAGTTATGAGCAAAGTTTGGAGACTATTTTTGCATCTTTTTAGAGTGGACTTACGCTGTCATTCATTAAAGTAAAAATAAAGGGCAAATTGTGTCTGCACAATGCACCAATAGTTTTAAAGGGACTACAAACTTAGAGTCTGCAACGTTAGGTGTGCAGACATAGATTTGGATGTGTGATTGTTCTCTCCTGCACAGTCCATCCTTTTTCTAGTGCTGCAGCCAGTCTCCTGCCTGCACACTGTCCTGTTCTCTATAGATGAACAGATGAAGCTCTGGAAGTGGGACAGGGGCTATTTGGACAGGAATTAAGGGGTGTGTTAAATTTCTGCATGCATGATCAATGGGGTTGAATGGTGGGGTTGGGGATGTGGGTGGAGGGGCAGCACACCAGGCTGAGGCAGGGACAGAGAGTAAGAGAGCAAGCAGTGAGAACATACACAGATAGGCAATGACCAATGGTTCACTAATGAGAGATGGACAGTGTGGATTGTGTCTCATTACCAATCAACATAGCTTTGAGCTCTCTGGAGAGGGAAAATGCGAGCTCTAATGTGTGCTGCATGTGTTCCTTTTTGATAAACCCAGCATGTGTGGTGGAGCATTAGTCACAGCAGTATCTGAGTTGTTGGAAATCCACACACACTACCCTCTGTCCACTTGGGTGAGGAGTTTCCTCTGAATAGTACAATGGGACTTAATTACAGGTCAGTGGCATGTCTCAGGGAGATAGAGGGAGCTCTGTTACCCTTCCAAATACAGTATAATGCCATCTTCCCAGGGGTGGGGTGGGGTAACAAGAGCTCGACACAAAAAGGTGCTGATAGGCTGAACCTGAGAATGGTATAAGGTGATCCAGGCAGAGAAAGTGAGCATTTTACGCTGAAAAGAGAGAGGAAAGATAAAAGACTACATTAACTATCAAAGGTTTTAACCCATTTAGTTTTGCCCTCTTTCCTTTCCAGTTTTCTTCCTACTAATCCTTCCTGCCAACTTTCCTTGACAAAAAGAAAAGAATTGGATCAAAGACAAAGAAATGTTAGATTTGAATTAAAACACAGAGGTCTACAGAGGGAATCCAGTGAAAGCATGTGGAAACTTGCTCACAGCTGCATGCAAATAAAATCTTTAAAAACAATGATATATGTGTATTCAAGCACAAACAAATAACAAAAAGTAATTTTGTCATTAGACCTTCCCAGGTGAAGAAAAGTGTTGTAGGATAAACCTGTAGTACAAAAACGAGGACATATTTTTCTTATAGAGTACAACATTTTTAATGCAATGC
>NC_136611.1:30090016-30137516 GCF_933228915.1 Telmatherina bonti | reverse complement strand
AAGAAGTTTAGGCAGGGTCATGTTTTTACCATTGTATAGCATCTGCTCCTCTAACAGCAGTCAGCAAACATTTGGAAAGTGAGCAGACCAGCTGCTAAGGAATGTCCCATTCTCTTCTGATCCATACTTTGTGTTTCATCAAGGGCCAAATGTTTTCAACTATTGAAAGGTCTGGCCTGCAGGACGGCCAGTTCAGTACTTCTGCATGTAAGCCATGCTGTTATAGATGCAGTGCATGAATTAGTGTTGTCTTGCAGAAACATGCATCAGATGGATGCATCTCATCAAAAACCTGCACATACTTTCAGAACTGATAGTATCTTTTCAGGTGAGCTAGTTGCTATTTCCATGGGCACCACTAACCCACATGCCATCTCATATTCAGTTTTTATCTGATTTTGCGCTGTTTCTTTTGCCTGCATATGAATATTTATGTATACATCTTTTTTTCTGTGGAGCAGTATATAACATGGTAATTTGAAATTGTATAATTTGCCATAACATGCTCCGTGAACTGTCCTCAGCTGTTGATCATATGTACTTCAGAGCATATTAGGATGAATGCAAGCTCATCTCGCAGCTCCCTCATTACACAAAACACAGACAGTTTTGACTGCTGCCTGCCGTCAGCCTGTTTATGCTGCCTTCTTTGTTTACTCTGTGTTAACATTGTGCTCATCATACTGTGTAGCTGCAGATATGTGTAGAAAACAAGCTGAGAGAAGTCTCTCTCTCTGTTTCTGTTAGTTTCTTTCCATGTCACTTTCTCACTTATTCATGTGTCCTAACAATCCACATTCTGGGTGGGGGAAGCCTGCCATGTGACAGTTTGTCATGTTGTGTCAGCCTGTTGAGTGTGACTGAGTAAACATCACCTCTTGTTTGATGTGGCATTGTGTGACTCAAGTCTTATAGGTCAAAAAATGTGCCACTTGTGAACAGTCACAGGGAACATTACTACATGCCTGCATGCTTGAAGAGCCCAGAGAGGGATGGAAGCAGTTAGAAAAAAAAGGGGAGAGAAAGGGCTTCGAAGTAGTTTTAGGGAAGGGGGGGATTGGGGGAGGTTAGGGGGCTTGGCAAGAGTGATCACTGCCGCTTGTGGGGTTTGGTATCTCAAGTGCTAATTGCAGCATGACCAGTGTGAATACTTCTCTTTGTTTCACAAAGCACCAGAGAAAAGAGCCATTTCAGGCAAAAGAAACCACTTCTCACCCTGTCTCTCTTCATCTTTCCACAAGTTATGAGCAGTGTCAGACATTAATAGAAAAGCAGTGAGAGTTAAAGAGATTATCTCCAACCATTGTTTTTGTGTTACTATTGATCCGCTGAGCGGTTTTATTCCTGGTATGCCCTGTCATGAAAATATACTAAACAACTTTGCCAATGAACATGGTAAACAACCCATACAGTTGGAAGAATTTCTTAACGTTTTGGGACATATTGTGATTCTAAGGGGTTTGTTTAAGTGTCCGGTGTTTGGAGTATCTTTCAGGTTCAACATAATGCATGAAAATTACAGGGTCAAAGCAGATTGGGAATATTTAGGCCTGGAATATACTTTATGCTGACAACACATCTGTGTACATATCATGGTGCCCATGTGTTCCTAGCATGCCTTTGGTATGGCAAGCCGTTAGTAATCAGATGTGAATTAGCTCCAAATTCTAAACTGTAAATAGTGTGATGCACCATTTCTTTCCGCACAAGTGTGTTGTAAATCTGAAAGCACGTTGGCGTAAATTACACGCACTCACAAAAGAAGGTGGCTGGTGTAAATGTAACGCAGTGGCATTGAGAACATGTGGTGGCGTTAACATGTGGTGCCGTTTTATGCATCTTTTGATCATCAAGAGGCTGTCTTAACAAATCAGTGCACTGCAAGGGCCGACATAACCAGAAGATTTCTGATCCTTGGTGAAAGACAGAAAAGTACATGCAGCTGCCAGTCTGCTCTTGTCTGAGGGTGCATTCACATCAGGATAGTCTGCTAGACTCGGTCTGACTGGGGACTCGGCTCAGTTGTAGGGGTGTGTCTTCATGTGGACCGAGACTGTGTTCACGCTGCACTTTGGTCAAACAAGCCAAACCTTTACAATAATATATCCCCGTTCTCACCAAAGGTGGCGCTGCACTAGTATTTAAGAAAAGCCATGTTGGCTGCCTCATGTGCGTCGTCTCGCCCGGAAAATACAAATATGGGCAAAGAGGTGGAGCCGAGAGGTGGAGCTGAGAGGGGAGCCGTGAGCGTCATGGCGGATGATTGACAGCGAGCGAACTCCGAGCTTTCTGTTGCTAAAAGCTTAACCGAGCTAACCTGGAGATACTAAGCTAACAGAGGTAAGCAGGCTAAAGCTAAGTCACGTTGTTAACCGGCTAAAAACCGCAGTTGTTCTACGTTCTTAATTGAAGCCAGAGATTGGTACCTCTCACTCAAAAGGACATGCCCCTAAATTTTCCAAACTTCGAGATTAAATTACTTTAAAACAGGCAAGTTAGAAAAAAATTCACTCCCTCTACAGTTGTCATGAAGGTAAACCTGACTTATAAACCGAAAATGGATTTTGTACCAGGCTGTAAACATGTTTATTTCTGCCGTGAAGTTGGCCTTTTTAACATGGGAGTCTATGGGGATTTGCTCTGTTTTGGAGTCCCTAGTGGATGAAGGGGGAACTGCAGTTTTATGCACTTCCGCATAGGCTTCACTTTTAACCGCCAGAGGTTGCTGCTTGGTTTCCTCCAATAGCTAACACGGAGATGAAATTATCACTGTTTTGTTTTGTTTTTTTATTTTGTCTTATGCAAGTATACTGCAGAAATACACTGGAACAATGTGTGCAGTATGAACAATAAATGAGCAGAGGACTCTGTACGAGATGAGCGCTATGTATTTACCCACGATGCGACAATGTAACAATCATTTTACAACAGATGTTACTTTTGGACAATAATATATCAGTCATGTTTTACCGACAATTGATTATCTACTTAAAAAGATAAAAGCATTTGATTACACATTTACAGTTTACTAGAAAAACTGGCTTCATTTAGTTTACTGCTGTATTTTCTGCACATGCTTTTGTCTTTCACCAAGGTTAAATGATTTGCTGGTGGTGTCTGCCCTTGCAGTGCACTGATTGGGTAAAATACCCTAAAATCTAGTGGCTCAGCATTCAGAATACAACCTCTTGAGGATAAAATATGTGTAAAACTCAACTGCACGTTGTTTGTGCCACTTTGACATGAACATTTTTTACAAGTTATTCACACATTTTTAGATTCACAATACTTGAAAAATAAAAACTGTGCATCCCACTATTTGCAGTTTAGAAAATGGCATTAATTTATATCTGATTATTTCTACTAATGGCTTGCCTTACTTTTGGCACATACATACATACATCGACGTGAGGTAACGTGTCGCATGAGGTGGAACACTACTGACTGGAACATTACAGGCGTTCATGCAAACAAGAGCATGAACACGAATTTGGAGGTAAACAAAATGGATAGTTTTAAAGAGCGCCTCTCGGACCTTGTTCGGAACTAGCGGCATTATTAATTGTTGTACCTTCCTGTTGCAGAATGAAGAACAGACATAGCTAACAGCTAGCAACAGACTGGTAGACTGTTTTTTATTAAAATGCCTCAGACATACAACATTACCAGCGGATTGAGGTTTTCACTGTTTCTAGAGTTCTAGTGCTGTGTACTGCCCCCTACCAGTGACCTCTGGTGTTGAACATTTTGGGTGCTTGCATGCATCATACTTGCGTTGTTTGCAGCAGAGTACAGGTACATCTCAGAAAATTAGAATATTAGTAAAAAGTTCAATATTTTTTGTCACTCATTTGAGAATGTGAAACCCAAATACTTTTTGTAAAACACCATGACTTTCTAAGATTGAAGTTTTTTACAATATTCTAATTTTCTGAGACACTGCATTTTGGATTTTCATTATCTATAAGCCGCAATCATCAAAATTTCAAGAGATAAATGTTTGAAATGTTTCACTCTATGTGTAATGAATCTATATAATATGTAGGTTTCACATTCTGAAATGAGTGATGAAAAATATAGAACTTTTTCATAGTATTCTAATTGTCTGAGATGTACCTGTGTGCACAGGGACTATGGCTGAACGTTGCCATGTATGCAGCATACACAGCAAATATATTACAGCCTTTAGGCACTGTTCCCACATGTTGACCTCAGAGAACTTAAAGACTAACTATGTATAGATATTGTTGGCCAATAGAACGTGGCTGCAACATACATTTTCTTCCTCCAAGTTGACGGCAGCTTATTAAATGAGGATGCTGTTGAAGTGGCGGTCTTACACGATTTGAGGGGAGATGCTCCAGTGATGAACTTAAATGAGATCCTATCTTTACACTGTCTGACAGAAATGAAAAAAGACACGGATCTAGAGTAATATTGACTGGCTTTTGGGTTTTTCATGACAAATTCTGCTGTCAAAACATCTGCTGATGGGATTTGGAAGAGGAGAGAGCTTTGTTGCTTGCACATCAGAGAGGGCACTAGACATACAGGATCAATAAAAGCCATTATGGCATCTTTTTCTCAAAATGTTGAGCAAAGCCTGGAACCAAAACGACGAGGCAATGGGAATTTCAGCCTGAAGGATCTTCAGTATGGGGGGAAAAAAAAATGGAAGCATAGTTTCGAATGGTGACATTTAACATGACATTTATTCACATCAATTTCTTAACTGGATGTATTTCCCTAAAAGAGCTGGTCACGTTGCTAATTCTGCCTTGAATGATGCCTGTAATAAACGCCCCAGTGCCTGTTTAAGAGGTTCCAATAAATCCAGCTCTCTCACCCACACAGCTCAGGGGCCAGTCTTTTTGTGTGATTAAACTTTGCTCCCTAATGGTATGAAACATCCAAAGGCATTTAGATTTACAGCCATCTCTGTTAAATTATTGACACCTCACTGCTTTTGCCATCCATTTCTTGACTAATTTCATGTTGTTGTCCTGCTTATTGAAGTAGGTGGCATCCATCTGACTTCCAGTGACAGACTACACTAGAACAATATATAATTTCCTGATGCTTATGTTTATATTATACATGCAAATTCTGGGAGGCTCATGCTAAGTCTGCCCCTCTATAAATGTGTCTCTGTGTTCAACATGAAACAAACAGCTGTTGTCTTTGAAGCAGAAATATGGGGCAGTGATGATAGAGCTAAATAAAAACAGGCTGGGCAGATAACATGAAAATGAGAGGGGTGAGGGAAGGAGGAGAAACACAAAGCAGAAAAAGACACTGAGAGAATAAGAGAGGAGGAGATGATGGGAAAGTGAAGAAGCCTTCGTGCAGGGAGGATGTGTAAACTCTATCTTTGGAGTGAAGAAGTTCATTTTTTATGCAGCGGTTTGCAGGACCAGTCCCCAGCAGTCTTATAGCTGGCCGAGCTTTCCCAAAGGAGAGCTTGTTGCTCGAGGCCCCTAGGCAGGTTTCTTGTTGAGTTCGCCTGTAAATTACCACCAAACCAGTGAATTACTCCATGATGTGTCACAGAGGCAGCCGAAAACCCTATAGGCATAAAACCACAGACTAATGTTTTCCCTCACAGTAATTCCTCACTGACAGCTAGTGCAGCAAATTGAGACTTCTCAGTCA
This sequence comes from Telmatherina bonti, assembly GCF_933228915.1. Lineage (NCBI taxonomy): Eukaryota > Metazoa > Chordata > Actinopteri > Atheriniformes > Telmatherinidae > Telmatherina > Telmatherina bonti. Next base: position 30,131,864 of record NC_136611.1, on the reverse strand, counting down.
GAATCCAGCAGGTCCACATTCAAAACAGCTGGTGGTTGTTGCAGCGAGAGCTTCTGATGGATTAAAAAGAAGTGCAAGCTGTTTGTGGTTAAATAAACAATGGTGAGTCAGTTTGGTGGAAATGCTAGGGTCATTTGTCTGGGAAACTGTGGATCGGAAACAAGAATGGGACTTTTGCAAACTTGGAAGCTGTGGAGTTTGATGTTTTTTGACTGGCTGTGTTAACAAAAGCTGACATGCTAACAATTGTACAGCACCTTGCTGCCATTACATGTGCTTATTACTGTTACCTATAGAAGAAATACCCTTCCTCTAACCCAGAGATGTCCAGCTCTGGTCCTCAAGGGCCACAATCCTGCAGGTTTTCCATGTATCCCTGCTTGAAACACCTGACTCAGATTATTCAGTCATTGTGCAGAACTTCACTGGCTGTTGGATCCATTTAATGGAAACCAGGTGTGTGGATACATCGAAAAACCTGCAGGACGTCGCCCCCGAGGACTTTCTAACCTAATGTCAGCTGAGAGAGGTTCCAGCCCTACAAGCAGGTCCAGAGTTTTGCTAAATTACCAACAATGCAAATTGTTCAGATGCGTAATTTTTGTTGTCCATTTCCTGAACTTTTACTCAAAGTTTCACAGCAATCCACAGTTATGTTAGCTTTTGCAGAAATATTAAACTGCCTTGGCTCAGGTGTTTTAAATCAAATGCTGAAAGCAGACATATTGTGAATAAGAAGCTTTTTTCGGCGTATCCGGCTCCAGGCTCAAATTCTCTTAATAAACATTCATCTAAAAGTTCAGATTTTCATGTTTTTTCCACACAGATACTCCTGTGAGCTGCTTTATATTTATGTATAACCTGACAAATCCCAGTGAATATCCCCAAATTTTACAAATAAATGCCTAATGTCATCTGCAGGTAGCACTGCTGCAGTGGAACATGCCACTATAAACAAAATAAAGAGAAGTTTGACAAGTGTTTTATGTAAATTGGTTATCTTTGTGAAAGAAAAAAGTGTATTTCATGTGATACAACTGATGCACCTATAGTACATTCAATGTGTTTCAAAGACACACATAAAAGGATTCAAGAGGTGGCAAAGTATGAAGAGGAATGATGTGTCCATGCTCACACATTATACACCCCCAGGTAAAATAGTTCCTTATTGTATCTTTAGGAGGTACGAAGGTCTGTTACTGTAGTGGTACCTACAAAGATGTTGGTGTCATAGCCTTAACAGTGAATATGTATGCACACGCCTGTAGCTTGTAGCAGTGGTGTAGTCCAGGGTATCCGCGGGTATACGGAGTATTCCACTTCTTTTTCAGTCAGCATAGAGTATACCCGCTTCTAAACTTCTAAGCTCCCTGTGATGCTGCTTTTACAGTTACAAACGTCCCTACACATGCAGCTACGTCGCCCAGCAGCTCCGCTAAGGTTACCGATGCTACACTGGTGCAGTTAACCATCAGCTGCATTAACTTTCGCCTGAACATAGACATAATAAAGATATATGTACATAAGTCTATGAGCCTGTCTCTCACCAGCTCTATGTGCCAGTATTGGTTTAGTAATATTTATAACTCTTCCTTCCTGAAACTGAAGAGCAAAAATTCTGTGACAATGAGCAAATATCATGATGGATTTTTGGAGTGAACTAAATAAAGTAATCTTAAATGTCACTTTTTATAAAACAATGTTTGTCTGGGCTATTTTTTTTTTGTTTGTTTGTTTGTTTTGATTTTTAAAACAAGGGCAAATAATTTAGAGTATACCCACTTCTCGAGAGACCACTACATCAATGTCTTGTAGCTGACAAGAGCCTCATATAAAAGCTAAAAAAAAAAAAAAAAACACTTTTCTCCCACCAAAGCCCAACAGAAAGACTGTTGCTCTATATCATACAAACATTCACATGCCATTGAACACATCAGAGCCAAAGCGTGTTTATGTGTCCTGTCCAAGAACATGTCATCATGTGGTCTGGGACACCAAAGTTCAAACTATCAACTATTCCACAGCCAGCGTCAAAACATGTGAGAAAGAGTGAAGTAAGTTTTTCTTTGACCAAAAAACAAACAAAAAAAAAAGAAACATCAAATCACATATTCACAACAAAGCTTATCACTTTGAAGTGATTTTATTTATTTTATTAAGGTGACTGCTCTACTCATCAGTACAAGTTTGTGGTATTTCGTCACACAAAAAATTCGAAGACGACGCCGAAGCTACTTACAGTTTAAGTAAGAGGCAGACGGGATTTACTGCTAAACACTTAGTATTTGAAACATGATGGTTGAGATTTCATATGAAGGTGTGCAAGCTGAAATATTGTACAAAGTGTGAAATTCTGAACACACAAGTCCTCTGGTTTATTATTGATAGTACAGGAAGCAGTGGGAGAAAATCTGTGAGAGCCATGCTGATTAAATATTTACATTCAGCGTGGTGGTTCACAACTATATAGAAAAAAAATAAAGATATCAGCTATTCTCAAGATCTTTCCTCAAAGCTAGCTATGTTTACCCAGTGGCCTCATGCAGTGCTGAACCAAGATGCAAGTTGGAGGAATAAACCCAGTGACGCGTTGGAGAGCATAACCAGCGTTGCAGATTAGTTTTTTTTTACCCAAAAGGACTCGTCAGCTACCTGAGACAGTATCGTTTTCATGTGTCTTTAACCACTGTAGCCACTGTGAATAAACCCTTCTCTTATTGAGCAGCTTTGCAAGAACTAATTCAGTAAGGAGATAAAAAAAAAGGAGGAACAGGTATGGAGAGCGGGCCGTGAAGCAGAGGGAAGAGATTACCTCTGTTTCTTCCATGCTACTATTTGCTGTGAGTCTAATCCATAGCTACAGACTCTGAGCTCCCACATCGCAGTCACTCAAACAGTAGTCGCTTTGAAACGCTCAGCCCCAGCTGCGCTGGAAGCCAAGCAGAGGGAGGCTGTCAAGCTTTTATGATGTTTAAGTGGCAGAATTGTTTTTCTTTGCGTCTGTGCCTGAGATAAGGATTCATTTAATGTCTCCGAGGTCAAGGTGCGACTTGCTTTAAGTTGTTTTCTACCAGGATGTGGTAGTTCTGAGAGTGTAAGAACTCAAAGGGTAAATTAATGAAATGTCTCCAGTCATACACAGCATGTCCTTTGTAAACTCTTCAACAGAGCTGTAAGATGCTAACATGAAACTAGACCGTTTGCACACATTCTGTTAATACGGTTGGACCATCGCTTGGATCTTTTTTTCATATTGAAGCAATAAAGGTGATGAGTGGTTTGGATTCATTGATTCAGGTTCCTGTTTAGATACTTGGTGCAGTACCTTTAGTTTTTTTTTTCCCCTTTCCCTCCCAAACAACCCAGAATTGTTTTGTTTTGTTTTGTTTTGACAAAGCAACACAACTCGCTTATCACTTTGAAGGACCCCAGAATTATGTCAATCAAGAACTGGTCTAAAAATGGAGAACTTGATGGTGCGAGTATGTATGAAGTCTCTTTAGGTTTCTTTCTGTCTATCTGTCAATCAGTTTGAGTTTCTGGAGTTGAACCAGGTCGAGACATTTAAATGTCTCCCTTTAAACCACCTGAGTGTTGCTTTTGCGGAGTATTTGGGGTCATTACAGAGTTGAAAGGCAAATCCAAGTTTTTCCTCAAGTGTTTGCCTTTGTTTACCTGCAACCATTCTGTCAGCTCTGATGTGCATCCTCTGCTTTACCAACAACAAACAGGCCCACATCATGATGGTGCCACTTCCGTTCAGTACTGTGTAGATGGTGTTGGCTTTCTTTCTTTCATTCTTTCTTTAGTTCTTTCATTCTTTCTTTCTCTCTCTTTGCAGCTCCTTTTGGGTCACCTTTGACCTTGTTGCCACCTCTTGGGTTCAGGCTCTCTATCTCTGGTCTATGAGTCTTGATGGTCCACTCTTTCTTCGGTTGTGTGCCATGTTCTTCCCACTTTGCAATAGTCAAAGATTTTATAACTTTTTTTAAAACCAACCTTAATCTGCATTTGTTGAGAAGTTTGCCCATGGCCACCCCCTGGCCCACCGACTCACTGTGTAGAACTTCCCAACAAGCTGTTGGAGCCTTTTCATTTGAATCTGATGTGTTGGAGCAGGGAAGCATATAATACCTGCAGGACAGTGGAAATTGTTTGAGATCGCTGAGATCCTTTTCCAGTAAAGGAAATAGATACATATAGACTACTTTTAAAAGTAGTTTATTGTTACTTTTTAGAAGTTGTAAACACCATTTCTTCCTTTAAATGTCACTAAACCAGTTTGGTGGAAATTTTATGTGGAATCCTTGAATAAAATAAAAGCATTAGTAATATATCCTCAAAAATGGAAAAAAGCGCCAGAAGGTGGATGTTGTAGCAAGAAACTGTAAGCGACTGTGGGGTTCAGCTGAGAATGTTCCAGTCTTTAAATAATTTGGCATTATTCAAATTACTGTCATTAAATTACAGAAACGTCATAAACTTTAAATAAGCATAACAGCAAAAGTACTTTATTTCAACGCAAAACAAGTCAAAAGACTTCCAGTTAAGCGAAGCTTTGTGCAACATGTAGTTACAGAAGTAGTACTTCCTTCACTAAATGCAGAAATGATAAAGTAGTTTACTTCTGAAAGTTGGTGGAAAGCCTAGATTATTTGGAGAATTTTAGATTTCTGACATTAACATTTATTGTAACTGTTACCATAAAGCAAATATGCCCTGCATGGTGGTCACGTACAGTAAATACAGTTAGTTGCTTTTATCTCCAGACTTTTACATATGAGGAAGCTCCCAGTTTACTGTACCTCATGGTACTAATATACGAAAAAATGCCTGAGTATGAAAGCTTGCATAAGAGTTCATCACAGTGTAGGTGGAGTTATAGTAGCAGTAAAGACAGTGAAACCTGTAATGGAAATAATTGTTACACAATGCAGTGATTATATAATGGCATTACCCTAATTCCCACTGATCTAAAACAGATAAATTAAGCTGTGCTTTATTTTGCACAGGATTCCCTGGAACTCCCTGAGGGACCCCGCCAAGTCCCCATAGTGCAGAAAGCACAAATCCAGCTCCGGGCTTTAAAAAAGCTGGAGGCAGAGTGGGCATGACAGCCCATATTTCAAATATTTACTGTATGCTCATGAAATTTTGACCTTTATGTGACAATGAAATGCGGCTTTCCGCACTTTGTGTTGTCTGCTGGTGAATTTAGAGAGGAGGGCAGGATGGTCAGAGCCAACAGGATGAAGAAGCTGTCAGATTGCCTGATTGATGCATGTGTGTGTGTGTGTGTGTGTGTGTGTGCCTAGTGTTTTCCTACAAGTGACAGCACAAACCGTCAATGGGAAACACATGATGTGGCATCAGCTCTGGCAGACAGGCACACTAAAATAGTGCCATGTGTGACAAAATGTGCCCAGCAGTGAGACAGGATGATTTTCCCTTTTTTTTTTCTCTTTTCTTTTCTTTCTTTTTTTTTTTTTTTTTTTTTTTTTTTTTTTTACAACAGCTTCCTTCCTATGGTAAATTGTAGGCCAGAGGTGGCGGAAATACGTCAGTTTGTGGCTTCTCTGAAGCTTGACTGCGTCTCTTAATTTCAGATGAAGGGAATGTGAAGAGAGAGGGGGGGGGGGGAGAGAGAGGAGATTTTAATCACTCCTGTCGCTTTAAGGACACTTATCAAAGCCTTATTATGCGAATTGAAAATACCACGAGCCGCTGAGAGACTGAGCAGACTGGGGACGGACTGGAGTGGATTTATAGGAAACTCTACATTATCAGGACTGGAAGGAGAGCACTACATCGCCTTGTGGAGTTTCATTACATACCGGATGGCTGGCTAACTCGGACGCTTCGGGTCATTTAGGAAATATTGCGCAGAAGTAGCTCCTCAGACTTGGGATCCTTGAAGCGCAGAGAGAGGAATACAGCCGGAAAGTCAACGCGTTTCTTGCGGGATTATTCAGCCCAAAATAAATTTAAAAAAAATAATACGTACTTAAAACGTCCGTTTGTTTTCGGACGGATGGTGTGTATTTGACAGCCGTGGATCATGGATTGGGGTGGTGGAAAACAACAACGGCCAGCAGCGACATGATTCCTCTGCGCTGTCTGCGGTATGCTGCGTGCTCACGCTTCCACATCGCTTGCTGTAAAATTCCCCACGCAACAAAAGTTGCAAAGCGACTGTAATGCGTGGATTCGGACTGTTTCGCCGTTTTGCACCTGCTTTAACGGACACCGCGTCGACACGGCGCAGATTCGTGACAGAATAGCGTGCGGGTCCGGATCCGGATCCGCGCCGCTCGCCTCCGTCTCTGCCGCCTGTGTGGGATACTTGGAACATTTGCTTATCGTTATGGAGATTTCTGAGCTTTAATACTCAAGGTCACTGAGTGTTTAAAGGCTGTATTTGCGTAGCTATTTACACTCACACACACACACACACACACACACACACACACACACACACACACACACACACACACACACACACACACACACACACAGCGCTATCTTCGCGTTATAGCGCAGCCTGTAATCCTCGGTCCAGTGTGGAATATTTGTTTTTACACGGTGTAGGCGTGCACGTCCTGTGGAGTTATATCTTCTCTCTCCTTTTAAAAAAAAAAAAAAAAAAATTATTATAATTTTTATTTATTTATATTTTTTGTTGACACTGCGAGCTGTTTGTAACAACATGGATGGGAAATTGAAGCAGGGTCGGAGATGCCGGGCTAAGCGGGAGAGGGTGCGGAGGTTGCGGGAGGCAGGGAGCAGAGACGCCCGCAGCCCCGACCCCAACTCCTCCTGCACCGACAGGGAGGGACACAGTCCGGGGAGGGACACCGCCTCCCTGGCCGGTAAAAAGGCTCCGCGCCCCGCTGCGGCAGCCAGAGCCCCGCGCCCGCCTCGGCGGAAGAGACGGGAGTCCAGCTCGCAGGAAGAGGACATCATTGATGGATTTGCTATCACCAGTTTCATCAGTCTGGACTGTTTAGAGGTAAGAAAGAACCCGACTATGACTTGGGCTGCAACATTCTGGATCCTTTCGTGTCAAAGAGGCCACGAGGGGACTGTTGAAATGTGTCATTAATTTACTTGAGATGATCCTCATCAGTCCCCGACTCTTCTAATCATCTGATCATATGAACTGCGAGGTGTTTGGGATGAGTTATTGCTTCAACTCGCATCTCTCAGGGCCGCTGCCAGCTGTTTATGTTGAGGTGCCAAGGTGTTGTGTCTGCTTTAAGGCCTTGCCATGACAGCGTTTGTCTGATTACTTACTCTTCACAAGTTTTTGTGTCAGAGAAGTTGATCATCAGCAGCATATGGTCTGTTGAGAAAAAAATAAATAAATAAACAGGTGCTGTTGAGTCGCTTGTGGCTCTGGTTTGTGTTGTCTCCTATTCTGAATCACTGTGAGTAATCAGTGTGCTCTTGACATTTTGCCCTCTGATAAACTGCCTACTGCACCATTCATCTGCTACAGGCTGATACGCCACATGCTGATAAGTCTGTTCCTGCCATTACTCTGTGCTATGTTAGACGTCAGAGGATGATTTCAGGCAGAAAAAGGAGGTTTCCCTTGTGACCTCCTCTTTTTTATTTATCTCCTTTATCTCATTATGTGTTCACATGACAAATAAAACATTGCTCCCTGTGGAATGAAAACAGGCAGACTGACAAAGGAGACAGAGTCCCCTCTGGCTCGTTCTGGGAATAGCATTGCCGTTGATATAAATCAGTGCCTTCAACAAACATAGCTAATGTGTCCTCTAAGAACCTCATTTGAAAGTCCATGGATTATACCTCGTTTCAATCACAACCTCCCATGTAAGCTTAGCGGTGGTAATTACCAGTCATGACTGACTCCTACATAGTGCTTAGTCAGTGTAACTTTGGAATGCAGATTTATTGCCTGAAAAATAAACCCGTCGTCCACCCTCGCTGAAGAGAACTACTTAGAAATGAGGTCTCTTGTTCCATTCTGTTCACAAAGTTCAATCTGTTGCTTAAGTGGAGCCAAAGTGTATTAAAACTTCTGAAAGAAAAAAAAAAAAAAATCATGTGATCTCGTAGGAAAAAAAATGACAAGTTGCAAAGTTCCACAAAAGAGTGCCGAAGTTTGGCAACAGCGCTTCCTCTTTGGAAAAAAAAAAAAAAGGGCTACGTCTTATCAAAGATGCGTAAAATGTCTTCCCCGTCTTCTCGATTTGCCCCACTCCTCTTACGCCGTGATGTTGCATGTTTATTTCTGCCCTTTGTGCCTCATGGCTGCCACTTTGTGACAGCTGCTGACTGTGAAAGACTTTAAGATATCATCGCAGTAAAGTGCCTCTCGCTGTTTTTCTCTGCCAGTATGCTGGCGTCTCCGCTGCTGTCAAGTCGATGTATCCTAATTACAAGCTGCGATATTCTTGTGGGGGTGTTGTGATGCAGTTAGTGGTCATTTTAGTTCAAAAGTTGTGCATCTTGTCAGTGTCTCTGTTTCTTCTGTCAGCTTTATCATAATAAAAATTATCCTTCCTTCTCTTAAAGTGTTCGGAGAAGCTAGATAATTATCCAGTTTTTGTTTTACACATTTCCCACTGCTAACTGTTTTCTTAGTTGATTGCTAAATCCGCGTTGAGTGAACACAGAGACTAACGTTCTGCTTAGAAGCTTATGTTTCAAGGCTAAGCAAATGAGGCATGATATGGCTCTATGTGAAATGATACTGGCATGCCAGCTACTGGCTTGTAATTGGTCTGATTTGCATGCAAATGGGCTGTGCTTGTTAAAGGATGTTGGTGGATCGGGTACAATTTTAAGAAGGGAAGTGCACCCCCCCCCCCCCCCCCCCCCCCCCCCCTTTGATTTCAATACATGCAGGGAGTAATGCGAGTGTGTGGCCTTAATACTGCCTTCATATTCTGTTTACTTTAAGTGGCAGCAATAATAACATTTGTTTCCAGTTAGTGAGCCGCACCGCTGTGAATGAAATACCCCCCTTAAAAAGCACATCCCCCTCTGGTAGCGTCGCATCATGACTCACGCTTTCTCCTACCTACTATCCGCTTGAGTGGAGCTCATGACCTGCACTACCTGTGCTAATTACTCATCAATTATGAGGAGGACACAGCAGTCAGTGAATAGCTCTGACCTATTGCATCATGCCCCGATAGCCCAGCACAGCCTCAAAAGGAGCTGGTATGTGGTCCTCTTTACCTCTTTGAAGAGACTGATGGTCAGTGCTGTTGTGTTTACGTCAGGCCGTACGCTCAGGTTGTTGTCCATTACCACTCTCAACATACCAATATTTACACACATTTAAAGTCTTTTCATGTGTTTTCATCCGTGTGAAGCACTCAAAGATAAAATATTTCATTTAAATCCATGTCGCAATGTTGGTTAGGGTCATTTTTTTGTAAGTTTTCGACTTTCCCGCTACTGTGCGTTCCTAACCTGAGGTTGTGGGCTTCTACCAGAGCAATTAGACTTTAAAAGCCTTCAGCTGGTTGGTGTTGTGGATATTCCAGCTCTGCGCTGATGGGATCAAGCTCTCATGATGACGGCTTCCCAAAACAAGTTTCATTACAAGCGGAAGCAATTTGCAGCCATATGATTACGCCGTGCTTGTTTGCTTTGAATCCCCTGGTTTCTCGTAGGAAAGCCGCTTACTTACCTGGGCAGATCAGCTGTGCATGCGCATCCATAGTTCTTTTCTCACAGCTACCTTATCTTGATTGGAAAAAAAAATGTTTTGGATGGTTTGGATTGGGATTCATACAGTCTGCTACTTTAAGATGAGGGATTATGAAAATGAAACAGCTGAGACTAAACATTTAAATGATCACTTGTTGAACTTCTCTTGTCAAAGGCCAGTTTTCTTTGCATAGAAGTTTTAATTTTCTTTTTTTTTCCCACCTGTCAACAGAGCTGTAAAACAATTACCAGCTGCAGCCTAAACCCTCCAGAAATCTCCCAGTGGGTATCGAAGAAGTGAGCAGATAATAAAATGACACAGTTATCCATCTGTCACAGCATTAATAAGATGTTTGATTTGCTCTGTTTGCCGCGTAAGTGACTTTAGAGTGGCAAATCCTCTCCGGTTAATCCTCAATCCTTCTGTTCATCTGCTTTAACATGAATTTACAGATTTGTTTGGGTTTTTCATTCCACAGCGTGAGTTTCTAAAATCGCTCTAATGGGGATTTAGGTTTAGTTGATTTAGTGATATTCCAACCGTTCCCATGGCAGGAGACCAATATGCCAGACCAATATGTCAGAGATTTTGGCTAAAACATGAGCTCATATATCAAAGTTGTTGATGGGTTCTGAAATCTGTTTTTCTCCTTTTCTTGTTATTTTCTTTTACAGATGATGTGTTGTCGGCTCTTTTCTGAACATGTTTTCCTACAGTTTCACACACTTATCTGCTGTTTGTGACTGACTCAGCTCTACTGAGCAATATGGGGAAATTAAGTACCGTTGCCCAAACGGAGCTTGACCATATTTGTTGCAAAAGCTTCAAGCTTTACTTTCTCAGTCTGCATGTTGGCTGCTGGTGCATGGATCCACTTACAAGTAGGCGTTGACACATTTCAACAGGCGCTGTGATAAACTCCTCAAATGGACCACCGGTTAGAAAGATTTGCACCTTGAGTAGCGCCACTATTGTTAGCACCCAGAAATCGCCACTTGTCGGCCATTATCCATTATTAGTCTGGCTTACACTAAAAAAAAAAAAGAGAGTTCAAGTAAGGATGTGACGGATAATAGACACGCCACCCTGGTTGCATCTGTGCTGCGATGCTCTGACACCCTGTGAGCTTTAGCTGAAGGAGATGTCTTCTCAAGATTAATGGGTTACACGATTCCTGAAACAGTCTGCAAATCCCATTATTCCACCATTTTCCCTCATGGTCAGCATAGTGTTTCTGTGGTGATTGCCACTTCAGTTACACGAGGCAAAGCGATACTGACAGCTGAAGCCCCAGCAGTAAGATGTCTTGCCTCCGTGGTGAGGCAGCAAATTTGTTGCAGGGGTTGCAGCAATCTTGCTTGGTGTTTTCGCTCTCCCCCGACAGTGATAGTGCTGTGCATCATATGCCGGCTCTGACAAACAACTCCGGCTTTAATTAACAAGGCAGCCCCCTGAGGCTCCGCTGCTCATTGGCTGACACGTCCCACGGAGAGAGCTTTTTTAATGCCAGTGGGATGTCCCCGGGCTCTGGCTCTCTCTAACTGTCACCCGCTGTAGGCAACAGCGTGGTTGATAAATGCACGGTCTCACACACACATACACACTTTCCCTTTCTTTCACAGACACACACACACAGCATTGAACCTCCGCTGTGCATCTGTCCAAGTCATCGACCAGTGACCTAAATATATCTACCCGAAGAAGGTGTGATGATGTAGATCTCTGGAGTCATGGCTATCACAGCTAAACTTCACTAATGTCAAATATGGAAATTTAATGGGAGCCAGAAAAATGCACCAGGGGGAGAGGAAAAGAAGAGAATGTGTCTCATGCTAGCTTAGGCAGCATGTACGTCGTATGGATTTTATGTTCTGTCCATATAATGTCGATTAAAAAAAGCAGACAATAAGCAGAGTTTAGAAAATATTGATTGCTGTTGAGAAAACCTGCAAATGCCCGTTTGCAAATTGAGGAACTGAATCCAATCAATTTTCAGCATTTGTTTGGAGAAATGGCTGAAAATATCCATAGATGATTTATGATCGACTATGAGATTGCATTGTTTGCAAGTGTCAGTGTACGAATGTGAACATTTGGGACGACAGTCTAGCACTGATGGGCTTTTGCTGTCTCGTGTTCAAGGTTTGAAGCATATGAATATGTTTTTCTTCAATTTCTTTTGAAGTTAAGAGTGAAACTTTCTCAACTCTTCCGCTTTGAAGTTTTCAAGACGACACACTTAAGTCAACAGAAATAGGGGATTTATTTATTAGGAGATTTTGACCTTGTTCTCAGATGTTCTCTTCAGGAGACACGGCATTATTATTCATCGAACAAAAGTAGTTTGTACAACCATGTTTAGCAGCAGTAACTTGAAGTAATAGTATGATGTTAGTGTCGAATTACTGTAGAGGAATTTTGGCTCAGTATTGCATCAGTTCTTTGCTGCTTGCAGGCATATATTTATGCATGGCTGTATTAAAGTGCCACTACAGCATTTCAGCTGGGTTAAGGTCTTGCTTTGATGGAGCCAATGCAAAATCTTGGTTCTTTTCTGTTTTAGTCTCCCTTTTGCAGATTTGCTGTTGTCTTTGCTGATGTATGCAACAGAGCTCATGATCAGCTCAGTGACTGCAAAGTGGTCCTGGTCCCACCGCTGCGGGACAAGCCCAAATCATCACCTATATACTTTTTTGGCCATTCATATGAACCATCTGTGCTAAAGTGGTGCGGTTGGTTTTCACCAAAAGTGGTGCTGTTATCTTTACTTTGTTTTTTTTTCAATTGTTCCAGAGGTCATGCTTCTTTTCAGATGCAACTTTACAAACATAGGCCAGGCTGTCATGTTCTGTCATGTTCTTTGTAAGAACTTGGCAATCCACCCAAACTGGCCAAACATGGAGGCCGTCCACATGGTATTGAATTGGAGAAAAACCGCAATGTTTTAGCAGTTTACCTTTTCATCCACACAAAGGATAAACCTTCATGAAACCGATCATGTCAGAAACCAGGTGGAAAGGTTTGAAACCTCTACTGTCTGTTTTTTGACAGGACTGTGTAGCCGCACAGCTGAAGGAGGAAGCTATGTGACGAACACACACCAAACGCAACAATAAGGGCACAGGAAATCTTGTTTTGTTTACAGCTTTTGGACCAAAATGCTTTTATAAGAGAGTATCGTGCTACTGTACCATCAGCAGCGGGAGCAAGATGTTCTGCAAGCCGCAGTGAGCCTTTACCTGCACATGTGCTATGGCTTGTTTTTGCTTTGGAAAGTTATTCTAAATCCTTTGTTTGGTGGGGATGGTGAAGCCTTTCTCCTTTCACCACCATTTTCACACCTGAACCGGCTTCGGCGTGACCTTGTCCAGTCTTTTTTCTGATTGTACGTAAGATATCGGGTTTTACTGCAGCTTTTCTGAGCACTGCATAAGTCTACCTCGGTTTGAACTTTCAGAGATCAGCTGTAAAGATTGGCAACAGTCTTGAATGCCCCCCCCCCCGTAAAAAGACCTGAATGGATTGGAAACAGCTTTGTAACTCCTCCCAGCAGCTGCAGTTGGGCCTCCGAGATCATTGCTGGTGTCTTCCTTTGTGTTAACACATACCTGAACGTTCCAAACTGGCAAAATGCTAAAAACCTTGGCTTCTATCGACGCGCTAGCACCTGTGGACAATCAGTTGATTATGTGCATTTTATTAGCAGCACCTGGCTGCTACTAACCCTCCTTATTCCTGTGGAATTCCAAAGGATGTGCTTAATTTTTCACACACCGCTACTGTGTTTTGGCTTAGTTTATATCAAAGGATTAATGACACGGTGTAACTTTTTATTGGTTGCTGCTAATCTGCGGTTGTATTGACCTTACAATATGAATTACGGACCACATGACTTGTAATTAAGTCATAAAATTTAAAAGAATTTACTGATTTTTTTTACACTAATGTGTGGAACTAGAGGCCTTAAAGAGCATGAATTACACTGTTTTGTGTGATCTTGTTATGTTTGAATCAAACGCCCACACGTACAGGCAGACAATGAAGTTAACTGTACAGTCCTGCTGGCAGGTTCTTGCTGTTCTTTGGTTCAACAGCTGGTTGTTACACAATATAGCAGTGTGCCACAAAAGCCAGGAATGGACAAACTGAGCGAGCTGCCAACATGCGTACAGACAGACAGAGTTCAGCTTCTGTATGACACAGTTTCTAAACTTAAAGGATGCACACTATGTTTGTTGGAAATCCACAGTGCCTTTAAACTGCCTTCAGCTGAGATGATTGTAGCTTTTAGTAGAACAGTTTCACTAGTAGTTGTACTTTTCAGTCATTTCATAGCAACGCTTCTGCAGTAATAATCCAAAACTATTCAATGTATTTCTACTTTTTTATTTTATTTATTTGATAAGGTTAAAAAGGCGATTTGTTGTGGCTGATTTCTTAAGCACTATCAGTCACTGGCTTGTGAGATATCGCTCCCCAGCCTGAATGCAGCAGCCCTGTGAAATAAGACCCTCTTTGTTTTCAGGTACCGCTGAAACAAGGAGCATTACAACATAGTTGGCACATACAAAGTGGCACATAGTGCACGTGTGCAGCTCTTTGCGAGCATATATATCCATTTCCTGCCTGTCGTCCTGAGCCTTCCTCCATCTTCCTGTCTCAGTGTTTTCATTGCGGTGAATGACAGGATGTAATTATGCTGTGATTAAGATGCTGTCTCTGAGCCTGCAATGGATTAGGAGCTGCACTGTTTGAAGGTTTCCCCGGTAATTATCTGCCGCTGATTTGACCCCTCTCCCGTTCCTCCCCCGCTTGATTTTCACATGTTATCAAACAATGTTAAGAAGACACTCTTCTATTGGCTAATTTGTGAAAAACTAGTGATTTGGAGATAACTTCACAGCAATCATTTTGGTGCATCAATTGCAGTATTTTCTAAACTTCCAGCTCTGTGACTTTGATTAATATACATTTTATAAAGTAGTTCTTTGCCGTATACTCATTAAATGAATGACAGATGAGGGCTGTGAAGGATTTACAATAAATACAATGAAACTTAAATAGAGAGGGCACTCTTTAAGTGGCTCATTAAGAAATGGCTGTTTTCCCTTTTCACCGTGTCCTTCGCAGACAGAAAGCAAAGAGAGCACTCTGAAAGACTGGCTTGCTTCAGCTTTCACATTACTTGAAAAAAACATTTTGCCTGTGTGTGAGAGCAGGTCATTTTTTCCAGCCTTGGAGACCCGGAACAAAACTCTATTGACTGATCTCGCTGAGTTGCGTTCGTATGGGGAGATGTATTAATAGACATTTCAACAAAGCTCTCCTGCAAACCAAGGTGAGCACTTACTACAAAAAAGAAATCAACTGGCAAACAGGCTGAAGTAAGAGAAAGTCAATGTGAGAAAAAGTAAAACCACGCCTTGCCTTAATGCTTCGGATTGCTTCCAATAAAACATCATCACTTTTCTTTTTTAGCTCTTTTCCAACTTTTCTGCCATTAAAGACAGAAAGTTACAGATCAAGATCGTCTATCCTGGTAATTATGGCTGTGACGATATGCCAATTAAATTTAAATGACGATACTTACAATTCTTTAACATAGGTGATTTTTGTAGACTAAAAACAAAGAAAAAATAAGTTTACAAAACTTTTTTGCTTGTCATTTTGTCTTGATTTCAATGAGGAAAAAACAAGAAAGTAGACAGAACATCATTCTGCTGCTATAATACCAAAGAAGACAAGTAAAAAGATCAATAAAACAACAAAAAATTGCAAAAGAATTATCATTTTTTATTTGGAAAAAAAAAAAAAAAGTTTTTCAACTTCAAAATGTATTTTAAATTTATTCATTCATTTTCCTATCTGCTTAACCCAATGAAGGGAGCTGGAGCTGGAGCCTATCCCAGCAGTCTTTGGGCGAAAAGCAGGGTGCACCCTGGACAGCTCGCCAGTCCAGCAAAAAGTCCTGATATTCAATTTTTTCTGTTTGATTTCCCACCCCTACTAGAAATAGTGTCATTCAACAGAATCATGTTTAAATACAACCTAAATTGGTGGCACATGATATGTAATGTTTAAGATCCCTTTTGCCTATGACTTTTACATGAATTAAGCTGCATAATATGATCCAGGTATGCGACCTTGGAACCTGAACAGCACTGTGAGAAAATTTAGATCATATTCCTCCGTCATCATTCAAATTCAAATAACAGTCTCATACAGATCCTCTTGTAGCTGTTGACACCATTAGTGATATTTGCCTGCAGTGGATGAAGAGCAGAAACGTGCCAATTAGGAGTTGACAGAGGAGTGCGAGAAGCAGGGTTGGGTTACCTACTGAGGGCCCATTAAGGTCGGACGTCTGGGCTTGTTGCCAGTATCAAATTCTTTGCTCTTAAATGTTGGTAGTATATACACTAAACAACCTGTAAATATATGTCTCTAGACTGAGTAGCCGACTCCTTTGCTATCTAAACACATAAGCTTTGAATCACAGACAATGTGCCGTTGTACTTAAAAAAAAAAAAATAAAAAAGTTGAAAGAAAATATCTACACCAGTTTAGATAAAACAAGCTAAAGCTTTTATGGACCAAGGGATGACGCTGCAACATGCCTGCATTATCTTAGGTCATCAAAAACAGCATGAAGATTGCAGATCCTCCTCCGGTCCATGTGGTCATGTTTTGAAGAACGGCTTCATTTCAGAAGCATGACTCACACGGTCGTGACATTGCATGAGTCTTTCTGCATGTTTTCTTAATAGCTCACTCTTGGTGTGAAAGTAATTAGCGTTAACAGTTGTCGACATGCTCCTTTGCAACCAACACATTACCAATACCAGCTCTGAGGGGAGTTCGGTAGTCTTTATCGGCCAAGTGATGCTGACAACAGTTGCTCTGCACTCAGCTTCCCATCTGAATTATGATGCAGTGGTGCATTTAGGCTGCATTTGTTGGTATGTTGTTGGTATTTGCAGCATTTTCTGCGTGTCTGCGTGGGTGCAGGCAAGGCCAAATAAGGATTGCTGCTTCAGTGTTTTGTTTGATAGCTTTGGCAGCCACTGAACAAGCCATAGCCAAGATAATAGAGCTTAGATAAGAGGCTGGTTATGCAATTTGGAATTTCTCTCTTTCCCACTGCCACTTCTACTCCATTCACTGTCTGGATGATATTTGCCTAACAAGGGGTGAGCTGCCTTACTTGGCTTTCCTGTCAAAGTGAAGCGCTCTGTCAGCCAACCCCACTTTGCTTGCAGAGACTGTGAGGTGTTTGTCACAGCTGATGTACAGTAAAGGAAGGAACAATAGTTTGTCAGTGTATACGGATGATTTCCTGAGTTTATTATTTTTTTTAAACCAGCATCTTCTTTATTGAGTTACTCTTATCATTACTATTGAAAAGCAAGGCTCTATTTTTTCCAAGTCTGCTAAGATGCAATGCTCCCATGCTGTATTTTATATTGACAGGACTGTGGCTGGCGAAAATACTGCTCATAAATCAATATTGCTGAGAGTTTACATTGTGTGATAATCCAGGACAGAATCTGCAGTGCTCGTTCATAGCGAGGATGTAGTTTGTGAGTGCAGGAAAACACTTTTCTTCTTTATCTCTGAATGATCTTGAGGAGCTTAGAGGACTAAAAGCCTGCTGTGGGGTTACCTAAGCAGCCGTTCTACAGTGTAAACAAGCATGACAACCATTCCTTTTCCACACCCACTTAATCTAAGCAGGTGTTTCTACTGTGTGTGAAGCTCACTGAACTAAAAGGATTTTATTAACTTTTTAAATAATATATCATGAAGGAAATGGGATATTTTTGTTTCTTCCGTGAAGAAATTAATCTTTTACCATCTTTGACTTGCTTGAAACCTAAAATCGTTACCAGTTTACAGATTCCAGAAGAACCTAGTGACATATTTAACAACCCTTTTAAAGAAATAAAAACTGTACCTTCTTCCTATTGGAGGGAGCAGCTTACAGCGTGAGTGACTGAAGTCATCTGTTGCAGGAGCAATGAGGTGTGTCAGCACATGGAAGATGATTCACGCTGTCAGCATGTTGCTGCAGTGATTCAACTCGTTGTTGGCTGACACTGCAAACAAGATGTAGGACTTTATCTGGATATTACACAGGATAATGTGAAGCAGTACTTTATGTAGTGTGTATACAGAGAACTGGAAACGATACTGAAATATGGTTCCCTTAAACAGTTGTGCATCAGCTATAAGAGCTCTAACGGAAGTAACACCTACTTGTCCTTCCTTTTCTTTCGTTGAGGGCATGATCAGTGCTTAATCGTCTCGACTTGATGCCAGCTCAGAGTCACTTCAAAAATCCTGGGAACGTCTGTGAAAGTCAGTATAAGAGCTGTGTGCTCAGCAAGGTAAACAGGAATAATGTGTTTGGAATATAATAGGATGTATAAAGGGGCATGTGTACCATAGCCAATGCAAGGAAATCTGCACACGTTAAGCTCCGTCGCCCAGACTGGCAGGCAGATCTACCAGGGAGAGCTACAGTCTGTCCCTCTCCAAAGGGACATGCACCCCCTTGCTTTTTTTCCTTTTAATCTGCAGGTTGTTTACCAATAGATCAAAGGCAATAAAATGCTCCCCCCTTTTTTTTTTTCTTTTGCAAACTCGCCACGCAGCTCATATCACAGGAGCCACTTTGTCAGTGTTTCTGACACGAGGACGAGCACGTTAAAACCAGCAGGACTTCACCAAAGGCATGGAACGAGATCAAAATTATACACACACACTGACACACACAAACACATACTCAGAGCTTGAGCACAAGGCCAGTTGTTGAGTCAATAAAGAAAACAGGCGGCGTGTGAGAATGAGAGATCATAAACGAAACTCTGCCAAGCTACTGTTTGCATTCCACATCGCTCGGCTTC
This sequence comes from Telmatherina bonti, assembly GCF_933228915.1. Lineage (NCBI taxonomy): Eukaryota > Metazoa > Chordata > Actinopteri > Atheriniformes > Telmatherinidae > Telmatherina > Telmatherina bonti. The sequence continues at coordinate 30,113,264 of NC_136611.1, read as the reverse complement.
GAGCTCACTTCAGTCAGCGTAGCTGAAATGTAACTTGCACATATTACCTGTAAACAAGATGGTTATTAAGGGTGGGAAAATAAAATTGAATATCAAGATTTTTCGCTTCACAATTTTAAAATAGATTTTTTTTTTGTGATATAATCTAATTTTTTGAATAAGCAAACATAATCTTATAAACCTTTTGTCATTTTTCTTGTTTTTATTGATATTTTTACTTGTCTTCTTGGGCATTACACCAGCAGATTGATGGTCTGGCTACTGTGTTGTTTTTTCCTAATTGAAATCAAGAAAAAAGAGAGGGCAAAAAAAAAAAGTTTCGTACAATTTTTTTGTTTTTAGTCTACAAAAATCAGCAATATCAAAGAATTGTGAGAATTGCAATTTAAATCAAATCGGCACCCAAAAAATCGGAATGGAATTGGGACAAAGGTATATTGTCACAGCCCTAATGGTTACAATGCAGTATTTTTTTTTTATAGTTGCATGTTTTTATATGACGTAACACTGACACTTGGAAGCTCTTCAACGTCATTGTAATTAAAGAGTTAAATGAAGGTGTGAATATATAATGAAATCATGTGATGCAAACATTTGCTTTTGGGATTATTAAAAACGTTATGTGGCGCTTTAATTACATTCTCTGGTTTTGTGGACAAAGGTTGACCACGCTCTCATTTCCCATCTATAATTTTTCTTTTTTCCACTGACAAGATGCGGATGGATAGTGAGTCGGTGTTGCAAATAGAAGCCAGAGCACAGCTGAGACTCAGACAGGTTCATAAGGAGGGCATTTCTCGGCTGAACTATAATGTACAACCAACTTTAAAGGTCTGTGTTAGATTTGAGATGAGTGGCATGAAAATCATTGCTGGTCTTAGAAGGATTTTTGTGGCATCACCCAAAAGCTTCATATTATCTGATGCCAGAGCGCATAATCTGTGAGGACTGGATGCAGACCTTGTTGGACATGACATGACTGGATAACTGAATTCATATGCAGCTCAAAGTATCCTGCATTTGTTTTGCCATAGATCTTATTCAGCCTAGTAAGTTCCCTTGTTGTAGTTAAATCAGGTTTACATCAGTTTCAAGAGCTGCAGAAGCCCGAATTCAGATGGTTTTAGAGACTAAGTAACTTCGCAAAAAATGTGACTGCCATGTTTTTTTAATCTCATAAAACAGAAACAAAAACAGTCATTATATCGCTTTACAAGACAGACACGCACTTTATTTTTGAATTTTTCTTCTCCGAGATCTCAGCGGGCAGGCAGGATGAGCGCTGTTAGTCTATCTGCAGCTATGCAGGAGGTGCGCATCCATCACTTGCCCCCAACACAGAGTCAAATGAGATCACACCGCTTCCCAGACGCTTTGTTATCAGCTCATTAATGAGACGCATTGTGGGAATGAATACCTTCCCGCTCCTCCAGCTGGCCTTCCCCACAGACCGCCGTCAGATCAGTGTAGCACTGGTGTGAAAGCAGTAGCAATAAGGAAGGTAGAGAGTTATAATAAAGAAATGGATATAGAAATAGATAGTTCAGGGTGTCATATTCCAGCTTCTTGCTTAATTGTTTCCTGGCTGCTGAGGAAAACTTGTTCTCATAACATAAATTCTTCTATTTCCATTCATTTGCTCCAGGTGTCGATGAAACAATTCCCCTACTCTAATCATACAACTGCAACTGCAACATCCCCCCTTGCTCTCTACCAATCACATGCATACACCAACCCCGCCAGTCACACAAACCACTTGTTGTCCTGGTGTGTGTGCGAGCGGCTCTCCTTGGCATTTCAATTTGCACAATAATGCAAGAGGTGGAGAACGGTTACACTCTCCTCCGGGCTGCACCAAAGCGGGTGCTGCGTATGAATGCACACATGAACTCTAGTATCCCCCAGAACAGAGCAGTCATTTGTTGGCCATACATTTCATTAGTAAGCCAGTCAAATCAAACAAAAAGCTCGGTAGTGAGCTTGCTGGATGGTTAGGAAGTAAGCTCAGTCAACAATACGAATATCAGATTCTGTTCTACAGTCATTTAGCTGACGCTTTTACCCAAAGCAACTTACATAAACACTCACAGCCCGATAGGCACATTGGGGGGCAACTTGGGGTTTGGTATCTTGCCCAAGGACACTTCGGCAAATAGTCAGGGGAAGGCTGGAATCGTTGGAAGCCAACTGCTCTTCCTCCTGAGCTGTAGCCACCCCTTAGCCAGATAATCCTTGTCAGATACTGAATTACTATATTTAGTGTGCAGTGTGTCTTCCTCACCTTCTTATCAGTATCTCCCCCATTGCTGAATCATAAAACAAGTCAGTGTTTTATTACTGTCAGAGAAAGTCTTTTCTTCAAGTAGCTTCCAGTCCTTTGGTTCCCTGTGACGTTGCTTTATCATTTATGAAGCCTAGAAATGAAGCTAAGGGCCACATTCCTTTGGAGGCTTTGCCAGGACTCTGATGCTCCAGGAGGAACCTTCAAAACAGGAGCAGTCCTGTCAGAATTCTGTTTGGCTGTAAAAAGGCATTCCTATGCATGGTTTTGGACCATATAAAGGTGCCTGTGTTTAATCACTTCAGGTACAAGACTATCAATGTGTTAGTTCAAGTGTCAGCAGGAAGTTCAAATTCCTCTTGTTCAGGTGCGCTGCACGTTTGGCTTCAAGTCATTAAACAGTCCAGTCTGGCCTGCCGACTTTGCAGCCAGATTCATGACAGGAGTCCACATCAGACAGAGGGGCCAAAGTGAGGAAATGTGTGTTTTTGACCCCCTCAAGCTAAACAGCTGGCATTGTTTGCAGTAGAAGGAACAATGATGTTTCTGTTCAATGCCAGTACAAGTGAAAGCTTGTCAGAGATGAGGAACGCGAGGGTGAAAACTCAAACTGGGGGGGAGAAGTAGCTCACAGAATCAACCTGAGTGTTCTGGTTGGTTTCTGTTTGGTGAACAGCCCGGACATTACGGTAGTTTTCGTGATTTACTTAAATGCATGAAGTTTGTGCTATTACATAAGTACATGGCTCACTGTCGTGCACTAGGCATGATGGTAACATATTCCACTTTCCTCTCTTAATTTCTGTATTCCTTTAGTTCAGGAGGCCATGCAATGACTGTACCATGTTCCTTTTTGGTATTTTTTTTATCTCCTAGTGTTGTTACTGGAGCCTTTCACAGCTCACAGCCCTTACAATCTGTTGGTGTCTTTTGTGTCACACAGGTAGACCACCTTTCCCTCTATCTGATTGTACCCAGCCAGCCATGGCAACCACATTGTTAGCACGGAATCATTCACCTGCTTATAACAAAGCAGTATCTGTCGGAGACGCTGCTTAATGCACTAGGTTGAAGTTATGGAAAAAGATGTGATCCTACCTGATACAGGAGGATTGAACCGTATTGACACATCCAGCTGTACTTTATCCTTTTTAGTTTCCCTTCATCACACGTTAGGATGACTGGGGGGGTTTCAAGTGTTCTTGTTGCTTATCTGTAACGTAAAGTAACACAAATACAGGCAGGCATTGCTACATGTTTCAGTAAAACAACTTGCATTGCTCCATTTCTGGTGATTCCTGTAAAACACAGCTGCGGATTTGGATTGCCTAAGCTCATATTTGAAAGCAGTGTGTATATATTACCATACACGCTATGCATAATTGGCTTGCAGTCACAGCTGTCTGTCAGCCGTATGCTTAATCTGACACCTGGTAATTATCCCGACAGGTAACAATAGTAGCAGATTGATGAATTGCCTGTTTACAAGCATGAAGTAGTACTTGTCTCTTAAGTCAGCTAACACTCCTCGGCAATTTCTTTAAATAAATGGACATTATGTTATGTTAAACCTAATAACTTCCCAGGAAATACAAGCCGTCTTGTTTGGGTTCGGTTCCCATAACTGTAAAAATGCTAAAGCGAAAGCGATTCACTCTGCAGGATTGGAGAAGAAGCTTCAGGACGTGTCAGTAGTGTGTCGAAGGGGTTTTAGATTAGTTTGGTGGATTCACAGTTAGTTGGACCAACATCTGTTTAGGGACTCGTCAAGGTTTCTCCTGCTTTGGAAAGGCTGCCTGGTTTCTTTACTGCTTGTGTTTGTGGTGGGTCTGAGAGGCAGTCTGTCAAAGCTAATCAGCCTACAGCGGGAAGCTAAAAGCAGACATCCTGACTTCAGCGTTCACACGAATAAAGGCAGGCAAAAAAGCGGCCTCTCGTCTTCATGCCGCTGCTCGTGTACTGCTTGTATAAAGGAGGGAAAATAGAGTTGTTAACAGATTTTTCTTCTGCTGTTATGTCTTTAATGGAGGCTTTGTTAGCGGTGACTCTAACTGAACCTGCAAAGATAGTATACAGCGCTCCCGTCATTGAGCTTAGGCCTCTCTGGGACTAGATGCCTGAAGACATTTATTCAAACATGATGAACTGTTGATCCCTCTGCTTCCTCCTAGTTCCTGTAATGTAGTGTTACTGCAAAGGGGGGGGGGGGTAAATCTTTCCCTGTGCCTCACTGAACACAAGTATATTTAAAACCAGTGCAAAAGAAGAACAAAGCAGGAGATAAATCACTTGTAACAAATGTGTCCTCTTCAGCATAGTCCTACTGTGGATTTTAACAGAAAATGTGGGCTTTTAGCATATTGATATTGTAGCACCACTCAGCAAGTAAATTAAGCTTATTCTGCTGCCATGTGCTTTTTAGCCAACATAAAAGGCTGGCTTAAGGAAAATATGGAAATGTCGCTCTGTCTTCTTTTATCGTATTCTGTTATCGTGTTATTACAGAGCTCATAAAACGGAGCTTCATCAGACGGTAAATGTCAAGGATTTTTGTAACCAGTTAAAGCACCATTAATAAGGTGAGATTAAAAATTCTGCAGGTAGCTTTTCCATGTTTGTTCATAGGTTTCATTTGCAAAATGGTGAATAAAAAGCTCAAACCAGATGGCCTATGTGTTCAAATGTGCTTACCTATGTGTGTGTGTGTGTGTGTGTGTGTGTGTGTGTGTGTTTTTATGGGGTCCTCCATTGCATTTCCAACATCTCTCCATCAACATTAATTCCCCTTCTTGCATTTCTGCTCATTTGCCTGAGTCGATATGTCAGATAGAAGGTCGAAAAACTGGCATCGGCCCACGCAGTCTTTGAATTAAACTCATGTAGAAAAAACAGCGGAGCAGACACGACGGGCAGATATTATATGCAGATGCAGAGCCAGTAATAATGAATGAGTAATGAGAAGACTTGTAATAACAGCTATGTGTTACTATATGGAAAACAAAACCTCTGCCAGGACTGAATAATTACAGTGCTCGTTGTACTTTTTCTCTTTTTTTTTTTTTTTTTTTTATCATTTGTGTTTCCACTTTGCTGAGCTGATTGCGTTCTAGACTTTTAAAAAAATCTTGCCCTACTGTATATCTGTTTAGGATTCTGAGTTTTGGGTTAAAACGAAACTAAACAAAATACAAACTAATCAATCATAATTGTGGTCCTTTTTGTTGCTGGTTCTGACTATTATCTTTGTAGAATATATTATTATGTCCAGGAAACCTGTATGCACGGGAGTTAATTTGTATAAGTTCATGAAACAATGTTTCATGCATTTGTTTGGTAAATAAGCTTGTAAATGTAATAAACTAATCAGTTTATATTGCCTTATAAAACTGCATAAAATGGATGGATGGATGGATGGATGGGCCATCTGTGTTTCACATACAAAACAAACTATACTTTCCATTTTATCTGAGCTCATGTTTAACAACAGTTTCTTTCTGAAATGGAAAAGACTTTTGAATCCCAAAAGGATTTTATATCTAATATAAAAAAGTAGCTGCAGCAGCAGCAGCTCAGAGAAAGGGAAGAATTTTCTGATTGTAACGGCTCTATCTGTCAGGTCGAAGTACTTCTTTGCTTTAAAGCTTTATATCCTTTCATATGATATTTGTGAAATGTAGAATTATTTGATCTTGTACGGCTTGTCTGGTTTGGGATTTATGATTTTTCAATGACAAATATTTCTAAATGTTTATGGCACAGATCAGCAACCGCCCTCCTAGCACCACAAATATCAGTGATGAATTGCACTGGTGTAGAGAGATTACACCACTACATCACAGCACCAGCAGGGCTTGTGTTGTGTTGTCAGTTTGTGTGTATAATGCAGAAGTAATGATACTAAATGCCATCTATATAGTATTTAGTACAGTAACAATAACAAGTAATGATGGAGTTAATATTTTATGTATCAATTTGTTTTAATCCTTCTTTTCTTTTTCATCTGAGTTGGTTTGCATCAAGTACAGGAGGGAAACCCAGACATGCCTCTCTCCAGCGACTCTTTCCTGCTCCTTCTGGATAACCCTGAGGCATTCCCACACCAGAAGGGATATATAGTCCCTTGAGGGTGTTCAGGGTCTGCCCCGGGCTCTAATTCCCACCTCTAGTTCTGTGTCCAAATGAAAACACTCAAATTAAGCAATCTTAAAAGTAAAGAATGGCGTTCACCTCGTAGCCTGCAGAGAATGAAAAACAATCCACTGTTAAATGAGCCTCTGCTGATTCTTGTACATAAAATGGATAATTTCATCAGCAGGAAAAAAAAAGACACAAATAACTGAAAGAAACGTGATGTGGTAAAAATAAAGACGGACTAATTGACATTTCTGCACTGTGCCTAACCCTGCTGGATGTGATGTGACGGGGTCATGCTGCTTTTAGCTGATCACCTCCTGCATTTGGGAGAGGAGCAGCGGTGATGGCACATCACTGCCCCGGGTAAATCTGTGTTAAGGCCAGTTTGCTCTCCTGCAGGCAGTCAGTAACACTGCTGATGTGGAAGAGGTGCGGCACGCTTCTAGGCGTGAACCCAGCGGTGGTGAATTCAGAGTTCAGAGAGGAGGAATTGTCTAATGATTCCACCTGCATGTTAAAATAACTGGGATTGTGTTTAGGATCTGTTTAAAAGTTTATTTATGTTAGTGTGCTGTGTGGGTTTTGTTGCATAGCTTAGTTGGTATTAAGTTTAATCAGAGAATTCTGAAGCCTAATAGCAATAAGATGACAAACTTTGTCCTTTTAAATCTTAACTCATTCTGTGGAGTGATGTTTAGACATTCAAAACTCCTTCATTTTTTCCTGCCAGCAAAGGATGTGTAGTGGATGTTACTGCCGTTGTAATAACCGCTATCATCAGATGTTAGCCTAGCATGTTTAGAATATGTGAAAACATTGTGGTGTAATGGAATATCTCCTGCACGGTTCACCATCAGCAGGCTTTGCTCTTTGTAACTGCGGGGCTTTTGGTTCATTTAAGACGTCGCTTTTCTGTTTCGCTTTTGGTTTTATTTGTTTGGATCTCCTACAGCATTATGTGGTTATTGTACATTTTTGTGCTTGTATTGGAGAGACTGCTCTAGCTTTTTAAGTTTTACTTTGTAATTGTATTGTTTTTCTATTCTCACAGTCTGCTGAGATGTTGAGGTTAGCATTTGTGTGATTGGCTGTTAGATTTATTACCGCCGCCATGGAGGTAATGGTTTTTTTTTACCAGTGTTTATCTGTTTGTGTTCAACTCAAAAAGTTATGGACGGATTTTCATGAAACTTTCAGGAGTTGTTGGAAATGTGAAAAGAAAGAAGTGATTTTATTTGGGGGGGCGATCCAGATCACCGTTTGGATAAAGGAACTTTTTAAAGGATTCTTTAACATTGTGCTTGGCAGAGGTTTGGATTCTCTGAGTGTTTTGTGATTTGTGGCACTTTATTGCACATACATTTCTATTTGAGGTGAAAACAGCTTAAAAAAACATGGAAAGACTTTTTTTAAACACAGGATTCAGTAGAAGACCATGACAAAGTTCATCAATCTGTGTCTAAACTGTAGGCTGCGAGTGTGACGGTTAATGTTTGCATGTAGGATGAGTTTGCACATAAACCACATTCAACAAAACACTATCGAATGTGTTGCTTTCAACCACGAAGAGAGTGATGGGTGCCAAATATTAGCCTTTCTGTGGTTTTGCAAGTATTTTCCTCTGAAATGAACAGATCTTATGTTGAATCAATACTTTTGAGAGACTGAGAGAACAGATTGATCCAATGTATATTTTACCGTGTTTTTCATCAGGTTATTTCCTCCTAGTACCAGGCTCATTCCTGTTTGTCTACTCTCCAATCCAAAATGTACTTGTTTCCTTCATGGTTGTGCCATTTGTAAACTATTTTAATAAGTTCCTACTGTCATACTCTGTGTGTATTCTGAATATTAGACTTCCTTTTCAGGTGCAAAACTTCCAAAATATGGACTTCCTAAGTGTTAGGATCCCAAAAATATAAAACTGTGCAAGTGCAATGCTCTGTGAATTTTTTTTATTATTCCAACACAGACTCTGTGTAATAACTTGCATATACTGTGCAGGAAAGTGTTAAAAAAAAAAAAAAAGATGAATTTCTCTTATCTGCCCTTGTGCTTTTCCACTTTCCCTTTTCCTCTCCTCATGCCTTCTCGCCTCCCAACTCTCCCATCTTGCATTCTTCCTCCAAGCGTCCTTGTCTGTGTCACAGTCAGTAGCTGCTATTGAGAAAAGAGGGGAGGTCAATGGTTTGTCTCACTGCCTTATAAATAATGTGAGTCAGAGGCTGACAGAAGGAGTTTGGATGGTGGCAGCGGGGATGAAATGGCTGGAACATTATCTTAACTACCAGCACTGCTGCCCCCCCCCCCCCCCCCCCCACTATCTCCAGCTTGACTTGTTTAATCTCGGTGACAAATACTTGTCTGACCTTGTGCTGTGTGTCTTTTCTGTTTGTTGTTCTTTAATGGAGTTTTTTTCTTTGTCTTCCTGCCTCACTGCTGGCATTTTAGCTGAGCAGCAGAAGAGTTTTCTTGTCAAAGATCCATGTAATCGTATTACCCTCCACATGTGTTTCAGTGTTGAAAGTGTGTGAGTGTGTGCGTGTTCGTGCGCCGTGCTGGCAGCGGTGTGGTAAGATTACACCCAATGCACAAACAAAGCAACGCATTTTTACACGTGTTTAAAAGGGTCGGCGCATACGACATTCGCTCATGCTTACATGTTGGAAGTTTGTGCATACATGCGTGGCATGTCTGCAAATATTTGTGTTCCCTGATGCCATGGGGTGCACACACTCCGTTGGGTTTTGAGCTTTCCAGTTCATTGCTGCAGTGAAGGCTCAGGAGAGCTGTGCTGTGCTGTAACCGAGCAGCTCATGGGAGAGACGTGGTGGGGTATGGAGGGGGAGAGAGGAGATTTCCTGTCTTGCCCATGCTGCTCGGGGTGAACGCCAGTGTCAAGTGTTGGGTTACAGCTCAGTGTGGAGGCTGTGAATGCAGAGCTGCACATTTCTGCAGCAACATGGGTTCTGCCTTTTATATTTGTCCGGAAAAGTTCGACTTTGCACACGTACAGAGGTGTACAGTTGCCAGTGCGCTTCCTAAATCTGGGCAATAAAACAGGTTAAAGAGGTAAAAGCAGGAACAACAAGCAGTGCTTTGAAACATCAAGATGCATTCAAAAGAATCTCATGCATTTCTACATGAATGAAGATGCAACTGCTACATTAACATGTGTGCACACACACTTTTCATAGCCATTTGCATTTTCTGATCTGACACATGTGACGGGAGCAGTATCACACATCAACAGCACTTCTAGGTATATCATCACCGTCAGCAGCTGAGAGCTACCCAATGAAAGGCTCCTATGCTTCTCTCTCTCCTATCGGTTGACTTTTTCCTTCACTCAAACATTTTAGCAGTGTAGTTTGAAATGTCAGTCCTTCTCCAAATTGACTTTTAAGGGTTCCTCTGCTTTTTCTATCTGTCATTCAGCATTATGACGGATAGTTGGAGACCAAACTTGCTTCCTTGATCCTTGGAAAAACAATGCTTAAGCGAGAGCTACTGGAGCTTTGTTATTTTCCTGTATCCTATGAGCTGTAATGTAAAGCCTTCTTTAATGAAGTTAAATAGTTAGTGATCCAATTTAGCGTACAATCTGTGCAGCAGATCACCACCATGTCTGTGGTCTGAGTGTAGCATTGCTGCACTGAAGATATCCATAATGGTTATGGCATAACATATTGTGCTTGTAAATGCTGGCTCCTGGTCCAGGGTGTATCGCATTGCACGATTCACACTGTGCCTCATTTGATTACAGGCGCCAGAGAAAAGGGTCAGAGGCAGATCTGATGACCATGAATTTCACGAGGCTCCACTGCGGTTTGCAGGACATCCCGCAAATTCTCTATATAAGGCCCCAAGGATAATGACAGGACCAAACTGGGATTTAAAAGGAGATCCTTGTTCTATCTAATTGCTTCCCACTCAGTGTAATAAGAGCTTTATGGCTACGTTGGATGGGATTTTGTGATAGGAGCAGCGTTATCTTTATTCTTCTGGTTTAGTTAATGTTAGAACCAAACTAAATCTCACAAGAGAAATTCTTGGTTGGGATTTTTGTATGTGCTGCTATCTTTAAAGTAATAAAATTATTGGTTTTGTGAAGCTTTCGGTGCCATTAAAGCAGAGGTGTCCAGCTCCGGTCCTCGAGGGCCAGAATCCTGCAGGTTTTCTATGTATCCCTGCTCAGACACACCTGATTCAAATTAATTAGTAGTAGAGCTTAATCAGTTGTGCACGTCATTGGCTGTTTGATCCATTTAGTGGAAGCTAGATGTGTTGGAACAGGAATACATGGGAAACCTGCAGGACAGCAGCCCTCGAGGACCGACTTTGGACACCCCTGCATTAAAGAATATATTGGCTTAATTTTGCACCTAAAGTAGTTTCTCAAAGTCTCTGAAGGCTAAATGGGTCCCTAATGCAGTATGTCTGGTACAAGTCTATAAATGTCCTACAATACAGAGTGTAAAACAAGTGTATTATAAGTACTTTATATGTTAACACAAGCTACTCTTAAAATACACCAGGCTTGCTGTTGGAGAGTGAGGACATTTCCAGCAGAAGTGTATTTATAGGAACCTGTTTTTCCCCAAATTCCACTTTTTTTTGTCTCTGTTTTTCCCAAATTCAGAGTTTTATTGTGACCACAGTGGAGGCGACCTGTCGTAAAGAAATGCTAGGTCAAGTTTTGAGCCTGTGTCGGCCGTATGGAGGAGCTGCTTCCTCTGTATTTGAGACGGTTGCTTTACCAACTCCATCCATCCATCCATCTTCTGCCACTTATCCGGGGTCAGGTCGCGTGGCAGCAGCCTAAGCAGAGAAGCCCAGACTTCCCTCTCCCCAGCCACATTTGCCAACTCTGCGGGGGGGATCCCGAGGCGTTCCCAGGCCAGCCGAGAGATATAATCCCTCCAGCGTGTCCTGGGTCTTCCCCGGGGTCTCCTTCCAGAGGGACGTGCCTGGAACATCTCCCCAGGGAGACGTCCAGGAGGCATCCTAACCAGATGCCATAGCCACCTCAACTGGTTCCTCTCGATGCGGAGGAGCAGCTGCTCTACTCTGAACCCCTCCTGGATGACCGAGCTCCTCAACCTATCTCTAAGGGAGAGCCCGGCCACCCTGCGGAGGAAACTCATTTCAGCCGCCTGTATATGAGACTTACCAACTATTAACTTTTTTAAATTTTCTTTATTTTTTTTCACAAAAAACCCTCAGGTTCTTGTATCGTTACTTTGGTCAACAACAGCTCAAATAAAGTGACTTTATTGGGGACTGCGCTCTTTTTCTGGCCACTCTTCTCTAAATTTGTAAGCAGGTATGTTTTCACTCTAATATCTCACCAGATGCAGCATTCTGAAAAACAACAACAACAAAAGAGTAGCTTCTGTGTTTCTGCCAGCATCTTAACCACCCATGAACTTCTGGGGGGAAACTTGAGCCCCATGAGTTGAGGTGACATCAGAGAGATGGAGGACTGCAGGGGTCGTAATGTTTTAGACTCTCATCCAGGTTTACTTGTTTGTTTGGCTGTGGCACTGTGAAAACTTCTAAACTAGTGGATCTACTACATACAAGCAAATTCCCCATTAATCCACATTTTACAATTGATTTCACCGTCTTTGTCAGATTCCATTTGTGTTGACCACCTTGTGGAAATCAGAAAGCCTGGCATGTTTTGGTCATACCCCCTGACATTTAGACCTTTTCATTGCTTCTGTGTTCTGTCAGATGTGGTGTGATCTGTATAGGAGTTGTAAATGCTTCCACATACCTGCTTCCAACAAATCCCTTTGTATTATGAACATCTGTGCTTGTGCACTGTGGTTCAGTTACTCTGTGTCTCTCTCTTTGTGTGTATATGTTTATCGAGCTATGGATGAATGCTCCAGCAAGCTGGCCGCATGTGTATTGTCAGCAGCGTCCCCATAGGCTTTCTGCAGGAAGGCGGTGAGTTAGTAATACGCTGATTTACCTATATAATGCCGCCTAAGTTCCTTTCTGCTCCAGGGAGCTACCACTATCTGGCTGACTGACTCATGCACACACACACACACACGCACACATACTATACACAGTCCTCAACAGAGCAGGTGTTGGCTACAAGTGCCTCTGTTGTCTGGCTGCATCACCTTGTGCAAACTATGAGATACAAGGTGAGCGTTTAGCATATCTGTAGCAGTGGAAGTGCTGTCAGTCTGCAAACAGGGTTGGAAATAAAAACAGGATAATGAGGATTCATTTATTTTTCAGCTGTTTAAACAGTGTTTGCAGAACCACAGCCAAATGTCAGCCCGATGGCCTTTTCCCTGGCAACGAAGATATGCTTTCAAATTGGGCTTTGAGTAGCTCACCATTCCTTGTAAAGCTGCTTCGCCTTATTTGAAGTCGCTGCACTCCGAGTGATGTTTGTTCCCAGATTAATGTGAGCCTGGTGGCTTTTAAGACAGTGTCAGATCATTAGCAAAGACTGCGTCACGTATTCTCAGCAGGGTGGATGAGACATGTGTCTCAATTTGTCTTTGGGAGCCTGCAGCAGCTCCATCAAAGCAGCCTTTCACAGAGTCTGAATCAATCAGTTTATCTTATCTTATGCCCCTTCACCGAGAAAGAGCTCTCTCTATGAAGATCATTGGAGTAATGGAGCCTGCATGCACACCATTTACGGAATTGTTTTTACCCAAATAAGACTTTATTATGTTGTTGATGCATTTATTACACAACAGTTACATCCCATCCTTAGTTTAACTATGAATGAAAACATTAAAAAGGGCATCAGTTGCCTGAATATCTGGCCTTCACACGGGAATCCCTAGACAAAATAAATAGCCTAATGGTTTACTCTGTATGCTTATTCTTATCTTCCATAGCATTTTGACTGATGGTCCCAAAAGTTTAGAGATATTTCCTCCTCCTGCTGAGATAGTTTAGTGTATTACAAAAGCACACAGAGCACACAAGTTAAAGCGCGGATGTCAGAACTGCTTGAAATGCCAGTTCCATGATGGGAATCCAGCCTTGGCGGCTGAACTGCTGCAGATAATATGGGTGCACATAGCAGGAGCTGGTAAGTTCCTAATGTTCGGAGGCGTGGGTAGATCTCTTCTCCATTCAGCCAGTACAAGCATGGTTTTCAACAGCTTGAATGGAAATTAAAGCCAGTCTTCAGAAGGAGCACTAGCATTTGGCTGCAGCGGAGGATCATTACAAGCTTTCTGTTGTAGGTTCTGCTGCCAGAATTAAGGTCACAACAGCTCGTAGTAGTACAAGTAGTTGTTCAGCAGCCTGTGTTAGTAAATGGAAAATTTGATGCTGCGCAACTTGTGGTGTGTTAATGAACCATTTTTCTTAAATAGAGTTGAACTTTCTGTCGAGCGTCGTTGTTTGGAGGAGTATATTTCAGATCCTAAATCGATTTGTAGCCTTCAACTTTTCAGCTGGTCAACAGTGCCACAGTCAGAAGACGTAAGGAGCTGATAAGTGCTGAGGCTGCAGATTTGTTGTGAAGGGCAAGGGTGATTCAGAGGCTGCGAACAGAGCAAACAAATGGAGGTCAGAGCTGCATGTAGGAGGGGATGAGCAAGAGCAGAGCACAGGAATGTCAAGAGCACAAATCCATGATAAGCAGAATTATTTTTATCTTTTTCTTAACTGCAAAATAAACCGTTCAGCTCTTAAAAATACCCAAACTGTTTTTTTTTTTTTACTGCATTGCTTTTATAAGCATTCCCTAAATTTGAACTGTTTTTCATTTCCACTGCAATTTGCAAGTCAGTGGGTGACAAAAAGCCTGCAATAAGCAGTAAATCCGGGTTGATGATGGTAATGTAGAAACAGATAATAGATGCATCACGTTATACTTAAAAGTACAGAGTACCACCCAGTCAGAGAGGCAGGAGAGTCAGCAGCCACGTTCTGCTCTGTGTGTGCAGCGTTAAGGACTCCTGCTGTTCCGCTGCCTGCCCCGCAGGCCAACATCTGCTGAGCGCAGGAAGCATTTGAAGGATAATTAAAAGGACCGGCTTCCAACTCATTTCCAGCCTCCCATGGCTACGCAGCAACATGCTGCTTAACAACAAGAACCGCAATTATTTTGTGAATTACGAAGAGAACGCAAATATCAAATGTTAGCAACAAGCGGATGTCTTCGGTTTTTTTTTTCTTTTTTTGTCGTTTAGTAATAAAAGAAGCTTGATTTTTTTTTTTTTTTTTTTGTCTTTCTGGTGGGTCTGATTAGTCACCGACGTAAAAGCTGAGTTGTTTTACGTGGCGGGAGGAACCCCGGTCTCTTGTTCAGTGCTCTCTGAGCATGCATTTGATTTTCGAACACGGCCTCAGTGGTCTGTGAAGGCAGCTGAAGCTTAAAAAAAAGCAATAAATTTGTATATTTTTCACCTTCACTGAGTCTTCTCAAAGAGTTGCTGAGTAAATCTTCCCCCGGCTTTAAAAGGATTGTTAGCATGTGCTGGGAGACGGTGGAGAGGTGAAATATCACTTCACCTGTAATGAGATCTGAGTTGTATGAATGGCATTAATGAGTTGGTGTGACCATGAAGTGCTGACTCACACTGAGATGCTAATATAGTCAGGTTCTGCAAGGGCTTAAGGCTGTGCTTTGTTTGCAGAGCAAGCTGCTAAAAGCACACACAAAGTCAGACTTTAGATTTTGAGCTTCCTCTAACACATCTCTTAGCAATAATGGATGCTACCCATTTTAGTTTATCATTTGCAGTTACATGGCTGGAGGTGATTTTGCTCTATAATAGGCCATATTCCTGTTTGTCTCCACACTTGTTAACACTTGTCTTAAAATGAGGATCAGCCACTTCTTGTACAACCCAGAGTTCAGGTCTGTGAGTGAAGTCTAGCCCAGCCTCCCGCCCCACAGCCTGGCTTCTTTGTGGGACACCAGTCATGTGGATAGGGACCAGAATGGAGAGCCAGCTGTTCTTTTCCTGCCAAGTCATGTGCAAGTCACAAAGCAGTAGCACCACTTGAAAGAAAAAGCAATAATCAATTTTGCAGAGTTAGCCTGTGAAAGGCTGGTTTTGTTCTCCGGGGGCGCTGACGATTTAGGACCAAGAGGATAGCTAGCAGTGGTGGTTCTTTCTGATGGCATATACACTGCAGTCTATTGTACACAAAACCCCACGCTGCCTCGCATGAAAGTCCATTTTTGTGTTTCTGCATAATCACAGTGCATTGTAGAACTCTAAATTTGTGGTTGCAATATGTCTTCATTTTGTCTTCAGCTTTTTCGACGTTTCGCTGAAAGGGCTTTTTTCTTTTATTTTTTTCCTTTTTCCCCCCCCCTCCCTGTTTTACCACCCACTCTTCCAGGTTGAGACACTGGAGAAGAAACATGCTTGTATGTGAGTGCACTCTCATTGAGCAGAGATTTTCAGTGGGGCAGCAAAACCAAAAGCTCTTTTGTTAAGCCGGTATCTGTAAGTATTTATGGCTGCCTCAATTGGCTTTTTGTTGGCAAACATGGGGAGGGGGTCGGAGTGATTTGCACACTGGCTTTAAAGTCTTTTGTCAGAGCCAGGAGAGAATCAGTCAAGTGCTGCTGCAACTGGCAGTGAGTGAGATGGGCTGTAACGCAGCTTTTCCACGACGTGTTTATAGGCTCAGGGTAGTGTCTGGGAACTGAGATGCACTATCTTGTGCTATACGAGGCTGGTACATACCAAACACAGGCATTTGCCTAACTTTACTCCCCCATGGCTTTCTGTTAGTCCGTCTTTAATGGATGGAAAGTTGTTCTCTAGGATCACTGCACCTTAAATATTAGCCTAGTAGCCATTAGCTCAGGCTTATTGATTGGTATGATTGACATTTTTCTACCAGTGTGTTTCACGAGCTGGTAAACTCTTGATGAATACCCTCACCATCGCTATGTAGCATGTTTATGCTTTCTTTTCTGTGACTACACGTGAATGTGAGGCGTTCACTGACCCATGGCCGATTGCTTCTATTTAATTAGTGTGACCACACATGCAGCGTGTCTTTTAGCCTGATGACACCGCGCACCCCAGGGAGCGTGAGCAGGGGTCAGCGTCTCGTTGAAGGTTGCATCCAATTTTCCACTCCCCCAGACGCGTGCTTTGCCTCTGGGCCAGCTGGGTTCTGTGAAACCACAACAGATAGACACCACAAGCACCTCAAATACCAACCATCTCTGTTTTTTGTAACCTTTTTCCTCCCCCTCCTCATTTCTCTTTTTCACTCTCCTTGTCTCAATAACACTTTGAAGGGGTTCAATTAACACGCGGCCCGACCTCCTCACCTCCCTGCAGTCCCTGGAGAGATAGCCAGGATTGTGCTCTGCTGCCTTGGCCTGGAAGATCTCCTCTAAGTGGGATGAAATGAGAATTTGCGCAGGAACCCCCAATGGCTCCATTCCAGGCCGTGCCATGTACAGTAAAGCTCGGTTCTCCTCAGTATGATGCGCTCTGAGGAAGCCTCTTTGGAATGGATTTAAGGGGGGTAAAAACAAACAAATTTTGCTTTTGCAAACCACCTTTTTTTCTTTTTTTCGTAAAGCTTGCTTTCGAAAAATTGATTTGCTGCCGAAGAACAAACAGCACTTTGCAGGCAGCTTCTCTGCAAGTTTTCTTTTGTTTTTTTTGTTATTCTAACACAGTTTTTATTGACATTCAGCAACAAAAATCTCATTCAGATGTTTAATCCACTTAAATGCATGTCATTTTTATATCCTCACATATCATACATGAGAAACACAAAACAAATTCAAAAGCGACGGACAATGAGGGAGTTCTCGTTGTTTACAATTAACATAACTGTGAAAATATAAACAAGCCTATGGGGCGTCATGCAGTTAAGCGATTTACCAGTGTGAAACAAATTGTTTCAGTGTATTATCGACGAATGCTGTTCTGGTCTCTACTTTCCAAACATCCATTGTAATTTCCTTCCATACTGTCCTGGTAAGAGTCTGTCTACTATCTACAAGCCTCTAGCTGTTTTCATTAAATATGTATCATTCTTTTACCATTCTTAAGGCATAAACCCAACACACATTGTGAACAGGCTTACGTTCTAGGAGCATTCCACATAGTGTTTATCCTCTCTCCAAAAGCCTGCAGGTATGAGATAATCTCATCTGTTTCCACACTGCAAACAAGGATATTACAATAATGTAGCTCTAAGAGGATGTATTAGGATATTTGGAGGGAACTTCCTCCATTTCTTTAACCAGATATCCTCAGTTTTTTTTTCAGGTTAATGCTTTTTTTTTTTCAAAGTAGACCTCTTTAACATGTGCTTGTCTGTACTTTTATTTCTTTTTACTGTAAAGTTTTGCATAAAACTTTCTGGTATTGATTATTTAAGTCCAGACCTGAGATCATATGTTTATGTCTTGTAATAACTGTGAAACACATTACATCAGTGGTATCTCTTGACAGTATAGGTTATTGTTAGTGATGATTGCCTGTGTGAAAAATGGCATCTGCCTTTCACGGCTTTTATCTTCCCTAATGTTTTTCATTAAGGCTCATGCTGAACGGTCCCTGGAAAAAGTATGAAGGATTTTATTCTGCTTTATTAATTAAAAAAAAAAAAAAAAATCCAGAAGGACACAAAACAGTTTTAATTTGAAAGCAGAAAATACTGGCCTTGTAAAATAAACCTGAAAAATGTCCCATTACATTGTTAAGACTATTATAATTTTCTTTATTTAATTGATTTTATTGTTTACTTTGACCCTGCGATGGACTGGTGAGCTGTCCAGGGTGTACCTTTCCTTTCGCCCAAAGACGGCTGGGATAGGCTCCAGCTTCCCTGCAACCCTTAATTGGACTAATTGGTTAGGATGATGAATAAATGAATGGATGTTTACTTTGAGGAAACAGGCGTAAAAACATGAAAGCACTCTATTGTATGAAAGAAACAGTTGACTAAACTATGGACTAAAAGAAAACCCAGTGAATTCTTTATGGATGAAGTTTTCTAATGAAACATAGGCTCCTTCAACAGCTGACAGATTAAACTAGCAGGAATGAAACGTGCCAGTTTCCACCATAAACGTTTTGACCATTTGCTGGCTGTCTCATTAAGCTGATGCTTCTTTCCTTTTAGAGAGTTGAAGCGCTTTTAACTTTTTAAAAAGTTTTTATCCAGAAAATTACCTCAGCATCTTTAGAACTCCCTGTGGCTGGTTTGTGTATTTACAGCAGGACTAACGTCAAGCCGCATGTCCTCCATATCTGTGGAGCTTTCTCTCTGCCTCTGTAACCTGGTTTTCATCTGTTGAGGTGTTCGTGATGGAGTATGTTTCACCCCTCTGGATGTAAAGCCCTTTTCTTTCAGCCAAAGGTTTGCTCCCAGATACCGACTCCTGTTTCTGCCCATTTTTTCTGTTTGTTTTTAGTATTTTGCTTTGAATTTTTCATCTTGACACGTTCTTAGGTGGACCTAGCATGTTTCCACTTTACAACCTCCCCGTTATTTTCTTGTTCTCGGCTAACGGGAACAACCTGCGCATTTTGCTGCGCTACGGAAGGGCATCATGTTCTTGAATGAGTTTTTCGAATATTTCAGTCACATTCGGCGACGGCTTTGTCGTTGTGTCCATATTTATCACTCTTCAGTCGGGTACAACATTATGCTAAGCTCCATCTACACTCCCATTGGACTACAGATAAATTTGCATGTTTACACGTAGCGTGCATCCATGCACGAAAATCCATTAGACTCTATTCAATTGGGGACTCGGTTCAGTTGGGGGTTCAGGCTGAACTTCTAAAATGAGTCAGACCTTTTAAAAAAAAACATGTTTTATTCTCCACCAGAGGCAACCCCCAACTGAACCGAATATATATTAGTTGGAAATGGACCGAGTTCGCTTCTTTGTTCCGAATCAGAATTCATTTTGAACTTTCCGAACAGACTCTGATTCAAATGAAAAAAAGCTGATGTGAATATTCCCTTACAAGGTGATGCAAGTTTTTTTCTTTCTTCTGCTTCATCTGAAAAAAAAAAAGTAAATCAATTTACCTGTATTGATGAAAATATTTAAAAGAAGTGTCTTAACTATGCCTGACTTGTCTATTTGTTACAGATTATATAGCTTGATGCGCTTCCTGGCGGGGTGGTACGATGCTGTGGGCTGTCACATCACGTCACATCACAGCTCTTACATGTGCAACAGAAACTCAGAGCAACCCACTTTTATTTGCATCTCGTCTCTGGAATTTTGTGCTTTTGTGTAAATCTTTTAACCTGTCACACACTGCAAGATCCAGATGTAGATCGTTATCCTGAACAGTAACGCGGTGCCCAGTGGATAATAAGAAACCAAACGCTTCTGATCCAGCTTCAATATGTGATAAACGTGCTGCTGTAGGCAGCTGGCTAGTCCCACACTTTTTTTTTCTAAAGCAATTAGAAAAAAAAAAAGCTGTAGACCCTTTTTCCTCTTACTTTTTCTGGCTCGTTCCAATCCATTATTGGCAGACGTTCTTATTTCATAGAGCAGACCATTCTGGAGAATGGCAGGGTCTCATTTGACATGTAGGCGGACTGGTTTCCATTGAATCACACAGTGCAGTTCACTTTTTTCCAGGTACTTAAACATATTCAGTCTGCACTCCCTCAGAATTGTCCAGAGTGAGTCTCTTAATCTGCAAATGTATGTCCTATTCCTTTTGATTTGTATTTCCTGCTGATTTAGTGAAATGAATATTTAATGTCTTGTGGTGAAAGGGTTAGCCATCCCTCATCAGGTTCAGATCCTACTCAGGGATTTTGCTAATCCCAAACATGCTGAGTTGACCTTTTTAAAAACCAAAGGCAGCTTTGCTCAGGCTGTATCTAAATAAGAATTTTACAAACTAACTTGACTTTAATAATTATATGTGACTCTAAACAGATGAATTTGCTATTGCATTATTCATGGAAGAGTTTTTGTTTCTTTCAAGCAGCACTTAAATGATCCAGAATTCCCAGAAGTCGCATTTTGCTTGGTGGAATAGGTGCGCACGTCTTGCATCTGTGTGCACGATTACAAAAGGCAAATGCAACGCGATCACTACTATTTGCATTTAGGTTCATTTTTAATGACTTTCTCTGCAGAGATCTTTTTTCTTTTTATTCACTTTCCACCTGCAAGCTGACCTCAGCCCACACAAGAGATTTAAGTACAAAAAAACTGCACTCCACAGTACATAGAAAAAAGCGCAAAGTGATTTTATTACAGATATAATAAAATCACTCAGCACAAGCCACAAAAACAGAAAAAGAATAAACATACATGAATGGTTTATTTTGTGTAACACACTTCCACAGCTTGGTTCTACACGGTGTACATAAATTCATCTGTCATTTGCTCTCTCCTGTGAACGGGCAAGTTTCTTGATGGTTTATACAGAAGCACTGACTAAAGAGCAGCATTTGACGGGAAAGCTGTTTTATAATCCCACTTAAACATAGACATTCTTTGTATTTCGGTCCCCCCACCCTCCTTTTTCCTTTAAGCCACCTCCTCAGCATGTGTTTGGTAATTTTCTCCCTTGGGACAAACTTAGTTTCAGTGAGCTGTGCTTTTAGCAGCCTTTGATAAAAGCCAAATAAGATTTTTTTTTTAAAATAAAGATACAGAAAAGCTAACACAGAAATTTTATCCCTGAAATTTAGTCTTACCCTCCGGGTCACACTCTGTGTCAGGCTTTCACTGAACTTGTGCATATGCTTATATGGTTTGTAAGTGATTTAGATTGTTACAAAGCAGCACGTTACGCTCTCTGGGCTGGTAAAAAGATGATTATGTAGATTGAAGCAGTTTTTATTACAATCTCTCCTCTGAGGTAGGCGGGCATTAAGAGGAGACGTCGGACCTTTTCACTGAATAATTCAACAAGGGCTGTCTTTGCATCCAAAGCAAAAAACAAACAAAAGAAAACAGCATTTTCTGATCATCTCAACCTGAATGAAATCATATTTGAAGTCTACCATCATCGTACCAAGCTGTGTGGCGTTTTCCGATTCCAGGTTTGTCTTGCTAGGTTCATGTTCATATACGCCTTAGTAGTTATGTACTGGTGTATATTAAACTTTATAGAGAAGATTACTCCAGTGAAAGAATAACCAGAGAAAGATTTGACCTTTATGTGAACTATCTGGATGTGAAATTTAAATATTTGGGGTTAAAAACGTTTATCATAGTTGCTTATAGGGCTGCACGATTATGACCAAAATAATAATCACGATTATTTTGAGCAATATTGTAATCACGATTATTAATCACGCTCATTCATTGTGTCTGGAAAAACATGTATTTTTATTGCACCACTTGTAAAAAACCTACCTGGCAACTCTACATTTTATACATATAAATATATATATATATATATATATATATATATATATATATATATATATATATATATATATATATATATATATATATATATATATATGTGTGTGTGTGTGTGTGTGTGTGTGTGTATGTATAGAGCGCTCCCTCTCTATTCTCTCATTTG
Source organism: Telmatherina bonti (assembly GCF_933228915.1). NCBI lineage: Eukaryota > Metazoa > Chordata > Actinopteri > Atheriniformes > Telmatherinidae > Telmatherina > Telmatherina bonti. The sequence continues at coordinate 30,091,337 of NC_136611.1, read as the reverse complement.
GAAAAATAACTACACAAAGGGATCCCATATTTCTTATCCACTGTTTTGGTGCAGCTGTATTTTCCATTTTTGACATGACTTGCTCTCATCAGTCTAAAGCTTGTTACATCTTCCACGAGAAGCTTCGTCTGAAGTGAGGAGGCATCAATGCGGGCGGGCGGCGATTGTGAAGCTGGTTATTTCATATTTAACGAGCAACTTCGTCTGTGGTAGGGGAGGTTGTACACGCGGCAGGGTTTGTATATCTTAAAGCCACGTGTTGTAAAATGTTCGTATTTTTTACCACCTGATGTTTAATCAAAACGATCCGTTTTAGCTGCAACAGGAAAAATGCGGACCTCAAATGTCCAACCAATCCAGCGATACTTAACTAGCTGCTGGTAAAAGGTGTGCGCACTTGCTATTTAGGCAACTTAATGAAACCTTAACCATGCGTTCGTCCCCTGTTGGTTGGCAGAGGACTGGTTGAGAACCTGAGTGATCAGAGATGCATGCAGCAGAGCTCATGTTTTGAATATAAGTATCGTAGATGATCAGGTTTATTTAATTATGGCTACCAAAATTGTGATCATGATCAAAATCTAATTAATTGTGCAGCCCTAGTCGCTGACTGGTAAACTTGAGTGCCAATGCTGTTTTCTTTAAATTTTCCATTTCTGGAGTCGGATATTTAGAGTTGGCTGTCCTGAGAGAAGCCAAAGTAAAGCTTTTGTGTTTTGAGGATAATGGACAAACAGAGACATCAAAGTGTCGCTGTGAAACATAATAATGGCAATACGACTAGAAAATCCTAAATGAACTCATAAAAACACGAGTAATATCACCCTTCTGACAAGAGGGTCAGCAGAGGGAGTATATTTCTGGACCAGTGAATACACATTGGCACAGTAAAGTATTTGTCTATCTGCCGTTTGACAGTCCGTTTGTACAAGGTTTAACAAGGTTTAACAAGATTCAAACGGGTGCCCAAGGCTATACACTATTTGTCATGGAAATCTGTTGACGTTTGCTTTGGATTTGGGAATATGATAACTTTCAGTGACACATGCTGTTAGCACTGATGCAAAAGAGACAAGTTAAGTCTTTTAGGTTTGGATCAGCTTGAGAGCTGCAGCATGGATCTATATGCAGAAACACTTACACTTTTCATACTTGTAGGAAAAATTATTCTGCTGGGAAAAAAATGAAGTTGTTTAAATACTGTCCAAAAAAAAGGGAAAAGGGTGGAAGTAGGAAAAAGAAGACCGCTGTTTCGTGTAAAGTGTGAAGTGTGAAGTGCTTTATGGTTGTTGTTGGTTGTGTAGAGGAGGGTGAAGAGGAT